>NW_022995180.1:19224-31724 GCF_008704595.1 Diutina rugosa
GCACCACCAGCGTCAGCAGCAGCAGGCGGGGCCGAGTGCCTGGGCGTACTGGCGGGAGTACGGGCAGCCCTAGCGACATCAGGTCCTCGCCCGACAAGTGGAGCAGGTCGTTGAAGCAGTCGGAGGCCATGGCACGGCGACGGGGGTGGTGGTGATGATGGTGAGGCTGGGCGATAAGCGGCGGGGCGTGAGATGAGAGAGTGCGCAGCGCCCGAGACAAACGCGAGGTCGTCGCCGGCGATAACGGCCCAACCGCGGCATATAAAATTACCATAATAAATTATCTAGTAATAGAGGAGAGAATGTATGGACTAACATACTGTTTAAACTGCCAATTTTACCTCGTTCATTGTCAACTGTTGTTTGTTTACTTGGGAAAAGAAACAAGTGCGGACAGATCATCGCAGATGGACCCCCATCGCAGCCCCACCTCCTCCACGTGCAAATACGTCTTTAGCTCGTAAAAAAATTGATGGAATTGTCACCCTGATATGACAAACGTGACTTTTTTTCCCCTGAACCAAACACACGTCGAATTTCCGATCAGGGTCTAATCACGCAGAGTGGAAAACAGCAGACCTCGTGGGCTCTCGGAGATATCCCAACATGGTTTCGAGCCGGTGTCCCCCGCGACTCTGCACAGCCCCCTCAGGCTAACTGCACCGAAAAAAACGTTAGACTGGTCGACTACAGCCTAAACGATGTCACAACCGGTATTCTCTGGGAGAAATGTAAACGGTCGGGGTTTGAAACAGTCACCGGTCTATATACAGTGCCCCGATTGTTCATTCTTTTTTTCTTGAATAACAAAGAGCGACTCGACGCACCCCTCGAGAAGAGGCTTTTTGTCGCTATTATTGATAGATGTCACTCGAGACATATTTTATACCCCACAAATTGATCGCGTGATTTGACCAAATAGACTACCTACATCGTACAAATTCTATAAAACCTCTCTGTATATTTCTCTCCCGTTTTCCCAACTTATATGCTATTATGTTAAACCTCATCGAATGCTCTATTCCTCGCCAATGTCTTCGTTCCAGTCCTCGGGTCTTTCGTCAATGAACTTCTTCATCAAGTCCTTGCACCCTTGGTGGTCCAAGTTGACGAGCTCAACGCCTTCGTGCTTCAACCATTCTTCGGCACCGACAAAGTTGGTGTTCTCACCCATGACTACGCGCTTAATACCGTACAAGAGACACGCGCCAGTGCACATGGGACAGGGGGACAACGTCGTGTACATGGTGCAGTTCTTGTACACCTTGCCGTTGAGACGGCCAGCGTTTTCCAAGCACGATGTTTCGCCGTGCAAAGTGGCCGACCCCTTTTGGAATCTCATGTTGTGGCCGCGGCCCAACACGGTGCCGTCTTCGGCGACCAAGGCGGCACCAATGGGGATGCCCCCTTCCTCGTAGCCCTTTTGCGCTTCTTCAAAAGCGATTTGCATGCCCTTAGCGTCGTCGAAAGCCATGGTGAGTATAGTGGATGGTAATGAGGGTGGGTGCGGATTTTCAACGGCTTTCCCGCAGCGGCATCTCTTAGCTATGTGCAGGATATACCATCCCAATATGGGGGAGGTTTGCGCTGGGGGTAACGTTGCTTTTTCATATTCCCCACATCGCGACTCCAGTGTGGACTACTGAAAGATAAAAGGAAGGGCAAAAATTTATGATGTTTTGGTGTCTCCCCTAGTGATTATGTATAGTAGATAAAACTCTCAGAGTTGGAGCGGCTGTTTTAGTGCCACAAACTCCATTATCTGTTTCTACGGCGATTCAATGCGACCTTTCCGTTTTAGGCGGAGTGCCGCTTGAGGGTTTTCTCGATTCCGTAGCTATGAGGCATTATCCACTTATCGCCCACCGTTCCAACTCTAGAACGGCACCACCCGCTTCACCGTAGGGCATAACCCCACTGATAATTGATTGTGGTTTATTTTGGGAATCCCTCAAGAATCCCCACTATTTTGATGCCTTACCATCCCCACCCAATGAGATTATCTTAATCCAAACCCCGCAACTTATCGGTGCCATTCTTCACACACAAAGCACCGAACGAGAGCCACACCTGTTCTCCACTTACACTGGGCAAACACATCCGAAAACGGCGATCTCCATTTGTGCCATGTAACCTCTCAACTAGTAGTTTCCCCGCCGATAAAGTTTCACTAGCGGATGTTCCATTGCATGATTAGTGCCGATCCCGTAATCAGAAGCCGTACACCCTCGTGGCTTAGAAACGTCATAACAAACGGTGGTCAAACTACTGTAAATGATCTCAGATGTAGTTAAGTTCATTACCTTGATCAAGTTAGATCGTTTGCCTGAGTTCTGGGATTTTGTGAAAAATGGAAAAGTACACCAAATATGAATGGTAACAAAACTCTTTCTTGGAATAACCGCAATCTTGATTAAAGTACAGCTCTGCGATAGGCCAGCTCTTCTTCGAACGAGTTCTTCCCTTCACCCGATATCGAGTGAAACGAACGGCTATCATCGCCACTTCTACCCCGATATCGTCTCCACCTTCTCCACTTACTCCACCGTATCATCTCCAATCAGTCCCCACAGTCCCCACTGTGGCTCTGGGGCATGCCGTAGAAGGCGAATTTCATCTGTCCCCGCTTGTCCCCACCTTCCCCTCTTGGTTCGACTGCATAATCAACTTCTAGAACATCTTTCGATGCAAGATTGACATTGTGTTACATCTTCAGTGGGGCTTGGCAAATTCATCATTTTCCCCACTTACACCACTCATACTGTCACCCCGCTCGTATCATTCCTTCTAGAACCCTCCCCGCATCTACGTTTTGCGGTGGCTCTCCTCACGCCCCGCAAAGTCCCCACAAGAGCCCCACAAGGTTCACGAACTGTGGCATTTGCAAATGTTCCCCACTTACACCGTAAGGCAAAGTCCTTCTAATCTTGTTCTGTTTTGTTCAGCCTAAATTTACTGTGGCGGTCGCATGCTAATCTTAATTACTCCACTCCTATTTATATATATAAACGTGACCGACGCGGTCGACGGCGATTGTCAAAGGGTAGGGGACCGTCGTCACCGCTACCCCCGTGATCACGTCTTGATGACTCTCAACAGCAATCGGCTCATACTCCTTGAGCATGTATGAGCCGTGCCTCTCCGTGGTGTCCAATATGCCAGCATTATTCACCACCACCAGTTGGTCAGGTCTTGAGGAATTCCATGAGACAATCGTCTTGTCCACCAGCACTACCATGTGCTGGGCATCAGCGACACACATCGACATCGTAGGCCCTTGGGTAGGAGTTAATTGAGCGAAAAGCTCTTCCAAATTAACCTCAGGGGACATCTCCACAAGCTGATAGCGGCGATCGCGTACTCCTCGAGCACCAAAGATTTGGCGACATTCAAACAGCGGAATGCTCCACACGGTAGTGTCGCCGTTCCCGGCAATAGCAATCTCAGCTCCCGACAGCTTCACCTGAACGAGCAGTACTTGAGTAATCAGCACAGCACTGCCGTCGGAGCGACGTAGCGCTAAGATGCGAGCAGGGATGCCAAACCGCAAATCCCACACCAACACTTTGCCCTGGCTCGTACCAACAATCGCCCAACTGTTATCGCCAACACAGAGCAGGGTGGGCATGCCGTATTGCGCTTTGATTGCCCATTCTGCCACCCGCTCCATGTCACACACATCCATCACCACCATCTTCGAGGACGTGGTGACACCAACACAAAGTAAGCGGTCGTCGCGGGCAAAGAAGTCGACATCCACTAAGGGAGCTCCCAACTGCACTTGTCTAACTGTAGTGATCCCCGAAAGCTTCACAAGCTTCTTACCTTTACCGCGTACCACTGACACTCTGAGGACTCTCACCATGCCATCCTCGGTGACAACGACAAACGAGAACCGATGAGGTAAAAAGCGGATACACACCACTTGGGAATTAAGGGATATCAGCACCGTGGACTCCTTGGCGTGGGTGACAAGCTTTTCAAGCTTTCGGGCATCCCACACCGTGACTTTCCCGTGCTGCAGACCCGTAACAAAGAACTCATGCAGAGGGCACACTTTCACCGTGGTGAAGCCATCGACATCACCGCTATTTGGGATCACACGTGCTACCACCGTGTGCTGAGGCGTCCAATCAGCAAGCGCCTGAGCGGGTGCAGGCACTTGAGGTCCAAATTCGGAGTAGTTGGCGAGATCGGGATCCAAGGGAAGCAGGTGAAGATACCTCCAGATGTAAGAGTTATCCCCTTGGTACAGAAAGCGTACTTTGGCCGTGATCACTCGGGTGCTCGTCACTTTCACCACCCGTTGCATTTGCGTAGAAGTCTCCAGATCATGCTCTTCCAAAGGAGTATCAAGTTCACCATAAACAGTAGCTTCACTAGTTTGTAACAGAGCTGACTTGCGGTTAGGAAATATGAGCAGCAAGTGCTGGCTACTATCGTCAACTACCAGCACCTGGTCGAGATCTTTACCTTTAACTCCAGCATACAGTTTCTTCCCCATGCGAGCATCTGCTAGCGGTTCATCTTTGTAGATCACATCCATAAACACATTATGCGGAGGGATCTCTGCCGGTAACAGGCCCACGGGGTTAATTGGAGCCCGATTGCGAGCTTGAACCCAAATATATTCGCGAAGCTTTCCAAGTTTCCACATCTCCTTCTTATCGTCAAAGCCAAGCAGTCTAAGCTTAAATATCCAGTGTTTGTCTTCAGGAGACAACAGTGGCACTCCTCGATCGACTTTCGTTCGTGGTAAATACACCAGTTTCCCCAAGGTATCGACGCTGAGCTGCTGTTGAGGTTTAAGGACTTGCCAGAACAGCAGCCGCAGCGACGCCGCCATCAGCCATTGCAAGGCTATCTCCCAACAATGTTTCAGTAATGGCTTAGCTAAGAATGGGTATAACAGATCCCAATCAAGCTTGAACGTATCGTAGCGGAGGTATGGCTTGAGCAATGGATACAAGAATGTATAGCGATCAGCATCGGTAACTTTATCGCTAATGGCACAAACAAGACAAAGCACCAGTTGGCGGATCCATTCGACTGGATGGAGCAAGAGGGGGAGCAGATGGGAAAGCAAGTCGTTGTACACGTCAATGGCGTTAAACTCAACTTTAGGATTGATGAGACCAGAAACCACCACCTGGACAAACACTTCAAGCACTTTAATCACCACTAATGGCTCCAGATCACCCAAAGTCTGGATGAGTAGGGGGAGGAGGTATTGCTCGAACGTCAACACCCCGACCACGGGACTGATGGCCATCACCAGTTCAAGAAAGGCAAGCTTCAACTCGTACAGCGAGTGGTTTAGGTAAGTAATCAAGTGGGGAAGAATCACGTCGACTGTTTTGTCTATACCGAAATACTGACAAAGGGGAGCGATATTGTGCACCAACGCCACTTTTACTGGCACCTGAGAGTCAGTCAATAAGGTAAAGGCTAATGCCTCAAATTGATCATTCACGGGTAACAGGTCTTCGGGAGCGTGATCAAAACCAAGACGGTCATACTCAACAATCTTGAATGGCTTGGCCATCGTCCAGAATCGACGAGCTGTCAGCGCTAAATGAGGCACCACTGCTGCCAATGCCGTCATCACCACTTGACGATGATGGGGGTCAGTGTGAGCTGATGCCAACGCTGCTAACTGAGATATCTTGGGAAGCAAGTACTCAGAAAATACCCCAACATTAATGGGGTTGATGTAGGCACACAGCTGGAGCAACAGCGCTGTACACGCCAACGCGGTAGCCACTACCAGAGGGCTACCTAAGTGCGACATGCCATAGTACTCGTCAAAGAAGTAACACAAGTACGGTAAACTGCGGTCCAATTTGTTCTCGTCGCTGATATGTTCCAGAAACGCCAATATGAGCTCGATGGCTTTGATCATGGTCGGTACACGCACCACGTGTTTAATGGTGGCAAATACCACGTTTAGGTAAAGTAAAGCGTACTGGTGATGGTCGTCCACTTTGCGCGGCTGGATAACGTAACTGGTGTCCATTCCTGGGAACCAGAGACGATAGGGGACAATACTGTATGAAGTAGTGGCATTATCAGATTGTTTGGTAGTTCGTCGAGATGTGGGGGACCCCATAAGCTTAGTAAAACCGTCGTAGATTAAGTCGATACGGGCATCAGGATCAGCCTCTTGTGAGAGTGACTTGATGAATGGATAGGCACTCTCAAACTCATCGGGGAATAGCTTAGTACGGTACTCTTCCAAGATATCCGCCGCCGCTGGTCTCTGGCTGGGGTCAAGACTCGTGAGCCGGCTCACGATCTCTTCTAGCTCCGGGAGGTCATGGAGCGGAGACAAATCTGGTTTAAACTGGTTCTTCATATACTTGAATAGCTGGGAGAGCGTGAATGGAGGCTCACCGTCCAGGTAGAGCTCGGCAATACAGCACCCAAGCGAGAATAAATCCATGGCATCTGTGAGCGCATCATGGCCGATGTAGTCACCTTTATCGTCAATATTCAGCGGCGGTGCCGGGTGATCCTTATCATAGAACCTTTCGGGAGCCACGTAGCCGAGCCTGCGGTTGCTGGTATCGAAATAGAATGAGAACTGGTTGGGGTTATCCGCGGGTAAAAACGTCGGTTTGGTGTAGGTGGCAAAGTCGGTAATTATCACCCACCCCCACAGCGTACACAAGAAGTTTTCAAGCTTCAAATCGCCGTGGTGGACCTGCAATTGCTGGTGGAGGTCGCGCAACGCCACAAGCATCTGGTAGACAACAAATAACCGTTCCACCGGGTCGAAAAACGGACGAAGGGATAACCGGTCGTAGAGGTTAGTCCCCATCCATCGTCTTTGCATGTATCCGGCTCGGTCCGTCTCTAATAACTGAGTATAAGGGAGACAATGAGGGAAGTGGCCCAATAGCTGTGATTGACGAGCAATGAGCTCAGTGACGGGACCAATGTCGATATTAAGCCCCAGGCCTAGAGGTTTGATGAATAACTTAACCACAATCGACTGGCCGGCGGCATTGGTGGCGCGTACGGCTTTGAGGTAGCGGGAGTTATTGAGGGTTTCCTGGTACTCGAGGCCATCGACAATGTCGATGTACGACAGGATGGCCACTGTGGGAGCCAGTGGTGCGAGTAAAGATAGACGGGCACCCATTGGTGGTGGCGTCGGGCCGGTATGGGGATGATGGTTGTCAAGTGGTGGGGTCCACAGTGAATAGGGCCGCTGTGAGTGAGAGCTCACGTGACCAGTACGACCAAGAGAGAGTTTAACTAAGGGTAATAAAATATGATATACACTCTGTTATGAACATAAAAACCATTCAATATATGATGATATTTCAGTCACTGCTTCTAGTTTCAAGCCAGTGGCCCAAATTTATACCAATTGCGCTTAACTCATAGACTTAAAGAATACAAATCGAACCACTGCCATCTTTGTGATATTCCTGCTAGAACCCTCTAGCAACAACCTTGAAATGGTTATAGTTATAGTAGACGATGGCACTACACGGTGGAGCTCTAGTAGTTGGTCTGGCCGCACTTGGTGTCACCGCCTGCCGAATCGGATTACTGGGTTCATCTCAGCAGACCACTATAACGTTACTTTGGACTGCTCACAATACCCCGTGGTACGTGTAAGACTTATATGCATAGGAGTTATCCCCGCGTTATTATGCCCCTAAGATCCGCCAGCAAGCGCACAACTCCTCTACGAAGAGCACGCCAGCGCTAGTTTGCCATGGTTCAACTACCCAGGAGGCCTTAGCCGTCATCAACCAGAATATTCTGGGATTAAGGGGTTTTGTTCTAGCTTAAATTTTGACTTATAGCCGTTCAATCATTGTAAAGTAGAGGGTAGCTTCGCGGCGATGCCTGATCAAACGACCACAAATATCCATCAAAAGCAATCACATTTCCGATCATTACTAAGGTAGAACTAACCTACGATCCTACGTATACACCTGTATTTCGCTTTCCCCGCTTAATAACTGCGATTGATGACAGGGTAACGGTGTACTGTCTGACAGGTGTGCCCCTAATGACTACCTTGCAGGTGGCACAAACGGTGTTACCCCACTTCCCCGCCATCGCCCTCCGTTCAAATAAATACCCGCTAGGCCTCGCTCTCCTCGTGGTCTTATAAACTCCCTCACCCCGTCATGCTCTCATCGACCATCCCCGGAGCCACTCACCCCGGCCGCCGAACCCATATGAGCCAGGCACTCCCCATCGACATCGACAGCGACGGCGATCTCGGGAACTATCTTCGGGGCCTCAAAGCGCGTGACCACGAGCTCCAGGAGATCGACGACGACATCGATGCCCCGTTAGCGCCGCCGTCGACCGCTACTTGCCCCCCGCTGCCGTTTGCGAAGAACGTGCTCCAGCGGCTTCAACAGCTTAAGTTTACCGTGGATCGGGAACAGGATTTATCTATATTAGATCTTCCGGTCCCCAAAACCCCTCAGGAACTTCGCAATTACGTATTTGAAAACCCGCCGCCGCCGCTTCCTTGGTTTGTTGTGGGCATTTCTAGAAGCCAAGTATTTGAAATTGTCGGTCTTTTCACCGAATGGCTCAGTGCTACCAGTGACGATAACCTTAGTGTGTGGATATGGACGGTGTTTGTTCGGCTAGACCGAGAGATGGAGGCGAATGAGATGGCGGTGATCCGCGGGTTGGGCAAGAAAGCAGCGCAATTGCTCAATGAAGTCGACCAATCCAACCCCGCTCGGTTTACATTGAATATGGTGGTGGTTGTAGTGGCATATTATTATGGTCAACTTGATCTTCTTGCTGATATTTCTCCAGACCAATTGGATATGCCTGCCGATGAAGGCGGCGAGAAAGGCAATGAAATCATGGGCGAAACCTTCGAGCCGTAGAAGAGGAGTAAGCCTGGAGAACTTGAAAGTGATTGAGTATGCCTCGAGAATATGCCTTAAAAGCATTGGCTCAGTTAGACTAGCTCCTATATCATTATGAGACCCATTACTGGTGGTAAAAAATTGTACCAGTCATGGAAAATCTACTACCTCAGTTGGGTACCCTACATAGATCGTTTTCTTCAACTCTTGAAATTGAAACATGCACAAAATCCGTATATAAATCGTCATTTGCGAGATGTAGCAGCGACGATGTAGTCACTCACAACATCTCGTTTAATTCGGCCAATTTTTCCGCCAACTCGTCAAACTTGTCCAACACGGGGTTGAACATGTCATGCACGGTGCGCAGACGGCGTTTGTCGCCGTACTCGCCTATACTGCCGTTCAGTTGATTGTCCGGTAACCCCAGAAGTAGCAGATTAGTCAGCGTCAACGGGGTGATCTCGCTATGGCCGCCAGTCATGTCTTCCTCGTAGTCCTCGTCAGAATTGTTAATGTAGAGTCTCAGCATAAGCACCAGAGCGTCCGCTTCCGGCAGCCCTGCCGGTGCGGCGAACCGACTGGTGAAATCGTCCTGGGCCAACGTCGCCACGCTCAGTTGCAGTTGCTTTTTGGCAAGGTCCTGAGCCGGGGGCTTAGTGGCATCAGAGCTGCCCGAAGACACTGACGGCGACGGAGTCGAGTGGGCACCCAACAAGTACGCGGCCGCGGGTGACGCCAGCACCAGCGTGCTCAGCAGCGTCCCGTAGCTTGCGCCCAGCGTCGTCAGCAACGGCAGCAGCACGTGGAGGGGCAACAGCAGCCGTTCACGGTCAAATAAATCTTCTTGGCGCAGATGACGACGGGGAACACCACCGAGCATCTCCTCGTGGCGCAGAAGGCGGCGAGGGGTGCCGCCAAGCAGTTCACGGCGAGAGCGGGGACGGCCGTTAGAATCAAGCGAGCGGTCACGTCTCACGTCCACAGGGCGGTCGAGAGTGGCAGCAGGCTCAGGGCGATCACTACCACTAATACCACCACTACGGTCGTTTTTGGGTACCACAAGTTCGGGAGTCGCCCGCGAACTAGGCTCGCTATCAATAGACAAGTTGCTGTCGAAAGTGCGTTCGCCACTGTCGAACGACTGGTCCTCGTGGGGTAAATGCGCCAGCCCCGGAGGATCAAACAGACCGTCGAACAGCCGGCGCTGTTCCTCTTTGATCTCGTTAATCTGGGTGCGGGCCCGGCGTAACTGCTCGAGTCGCTTGCCGCGGTCCTGGGTGCCTTCGTCTTGGCCGTAGTCAGTTTCTAACAGTTCCTGGATGTCCAGCGTCATCTTAGTGAGTCGTTCGAGGATGACCAGGCGCCGCAATTGCTGAAGATTATTGGGAACGTTTTCCAGTGTAATCAGCGACCGCCGAGAATTGGGACTGGCGTCGCCGTTGAGACGGGCCAACAGCTCCGGCATCAGGTCAGATACCGCTCGCCGCTCAGGGGGGTGAGTGCGGATGCTATCGGCCTTTTTCCCGTCAATCAGAAGCCGTTTGGTGCCGTCAATCGACAACCGCCGTCGCGGCATCAGCAGCAGCATGCTGGGCCGGTAGGCCTTCGGGTACACTTCGATGGGGGCCGTTTCCTGCACCGGGCTCAGCAGCGACTTCTTGGTCTTGGGGTCTTGCGACTTCTTGTTCTTTTGCTCTCTAAGCTCCTTGAACAGCTTCAGCTCGGCCTGGGGACTGGCAAACCGCTTGATCTTGCGGATACCCAAGTGTTCTTTTTCGATGAGCAGCTGCTTGAAGTCCTTGGTTATCAGGTTGGTATGCTTTAACTCGGGACCCGCCGCCAGGGCCACCTTCAGCCCTAACAGCAGCGGCAGCTTAGTGGAGTCTTTAGACCCCAATTTGGAGAACGACAGCCGCACTTTAGCGAGGGGCAGTCCGTCTTTGTGGTTTTCGTAGAGCTTTTGCGGACCCTTACGCTTCTTTTCCTTTTTAGGGATGACGAGGGGCTGAGTGTCGTCGAACTTATCCAGAAGCACCTCCAGCGCGCGCTCGTCGTCGGCCGCCAGCGGCAGCGGCAGCGCGATCTCTTCGGCCCGGATATCGTGGACAACACCCTGGCGTTGTTGGTGGCGGATGGCGGCGAGGTCGCGCGCCAGAACCGGGTCGTCTTCCAGAAAGATCTCAATTTCGTTAGTCTGGGAGAAGGTAACGTTACGCTTCTGTTTCAGCAAGCTGCTGGTACTGGTCGACGTATTGCCCAGAGCAAACAGCCCCGAGTCGTCGAGGGGCATGGCAAACTGGCGCACGGGATGCGATAAGTCAAAGTCGAAGGGGTTCTTGTGGTACCGTTCGATCTCCTCATTTTTGAAACAATTTAGCCGGGCAAGACGTTCGCCATAAGTTTCTAAACATTCGGCGGGGACAAACCCAATACGACCGTCGTCAGATTGAGTCTCCACCAGTTCCAAGTCCAGCACGAACTCGTTATTCTTTTCCGCCTCTTCCAATATGCGGCGTTTCTTTTCCATGCGTTCATCTTTGGTCAACTTACGGATAAGCCACCAGTAATTGTCTTGGTCATTAATCAAAAACACCGCTTCATCGCGAGAAAGCGCCAAATGACTAGGATCAGGGCCACTGAAATCATAGATCCCATAAAGCTTATCCGGGTCCAATTCCCGCGGCGGCGATCGCGGTGGCAGGGGAGGCAACAACATGTCGTCGTCGTCGTCGTAGTAGTCGTACAGATCGTCATCAAGCAGCAGCTCGTCGTAGAATTGCAGCGAGCCGTCGTCGGTCAGCAGGTCACGCAACAGCAGCGTTTCCAGCGCTTCCACCGAGTGGAAGTTGTCCAAGTCCAGTATAGTAGTATCAGCGTCGGATTCCGCCACCAGATGGCGGTCATCCACCGGCGGCTTCGCCAGCAGCGCTGATGACCCCCGCAATCGCGGCAGCACGTTCGGTTCCGGGTAGCCGTCGTGGTCATGGCTGCTGGATCCGTTAGCGGCAACCACGGGAGGTCCGTTGGCCACGGGGGCGGCGGCGGGCGCCGGATTATAGTCGCCGGTAAACCGGGTAGTGTGCATTTCGTGGCGCTGGTTGTAGATCAGCTCGGGGTCGAAATCCTGGTTGTTGATGTAGTCGAGCACCTGGGACTTGACGGCGGCCTTGCCCAAGCCCTGGTGCTCCTTGTGGTGGACGACACTGCCCAGGGTGGCGTGGGTCGGGGTCAGCAGGGCCAGCAGCAGCGCCGCCAGCACCTGGCGCTGAGGGTGGGGGCGCGGCAACTCCAACCGGTCCATTTTTCAGATCACGCAAACTAACAGCCCTGGTGTATTGAAACAAAAGGACTCAGTGAAAAGGGGGGGGGTGGTTTCCAAGTGAAAGTTCCGGGGGGTGTGGGGAGGAGTGTGGTTGTGGCCTTAGTAGTAGGGTTTTTTTTTCTCCTCGTCAGGTGCGCGCGCTACTACAGTGCACACTGGCACAGGCAGCACACACCCACAGAAATTATGGAGATTTGGAAGGACCCGTGCGCGGGCTCGTTTGCGCCGGGGGTGAGGGGGGACAGGCGAACCTAGCGACAAGCGAGAAATCACACTCGCTTTTTTTTTTCGGTGTCGACAGCTTTTTTTTTTTTTTT
>NW_022995180.1:31748-99245 GCF_008704595.1 Diutina rugosa
TTTTGCCTGGTTGGGAAACCGTGGTTGTCTGGACACCGGGTAAAAGGAAACTAGCATAACAAAACTACTGAAGAGATATGGTAGATATGGATGGCTAACGGGGATAAGCCGCCGGAGAAGCAAGGCTATTTTCCGTATTATTGCTGGCGGCGTCACCGATACCTTTTTTTCGAGGGTCACACACTGATCGGGCGGTATCGGAGCCACCCTCCCCTCCAGGGCGTGTCACACCGCCAAATCATTCCTCATCCGAAACGTGCGTGACTTATATGCACTAACGGCCCACTCCAGTCGAGAGCGGGAGGAGACACCTGTGGGGAGACGGGCCTAACCTCCTTATGTGCCTGACGCAGTATGACACCGACACCGACACTAAGTAGTACCACACAATACCATACGCAAGAGTAAAAGAATTTTCACTCTTATCTTTAATTCCTCCGGAGGTCCGACCATCGTTGTCTCCCCAGGTTACGGCGCCCTGGTGAGGGAGAAGTGGCCAATATTCCCGAACCTTTCTTTGGTAGTTCTCTATCGGGTGCACTTGCCTCGAAATGCATTTCCTCACAGGTTCCAGGCTTAGACCCACATCTGACCCTCGTCGGTGTACCGCCCCGAGGAATTTTGACAAGGCTCAGCCGTCACCACCCACGATTGCCGCCTTACGCAGAGAGTAGAATTGAAAATAAAAAAAAAAAAAACCGGGCGATAAAAAAAAAAAAGGGCCGAGCGATAAAAAAAAAGATCTCACAGGCGCGGCCCTACTCGCCGGGGACTTTCTCATTGTTGTATTGTCATAGATAACCATGTGCTAATCTCCATTATTCCTGTGGGTGTGGCGCGGTGTCGCGGTTTTGGTTGTATAGTAGTTGACAGCGATGGTTCACCACCAAAAAGACACGGCACCTTTAAGCGAGAGAAAAAATTACGATCGACAATGAAAAACGAGGGGCAACAGCTGCGACGGTGTCGCTCGTATCCAGTTGTCTCGCTAGCGTATACTGTAGCCCCCTTGGTTACTGGTCAAATAAAAAAAACCTATCGGTGATAACCTAAGCGCGCGAGTTAATTTAGGTACGAGTGGTCGCCCCATGGGGCACACGCCGCATCGATAGAGGGCGCCAGCCCGCGTCGGCATTAGTGCCTCCAAGGCGCCGACGCTGCCCCATGTCTATTGTTTACGTGATAGAGTCCCTGCGTGGACCTGGAATTAGCCAGGCTCGCCGGCACGCCACCACCACTTTTTAGTCATCCCCCACCACTACCAATATCGACTAGTCACTGGGTTTTCCATTCCAGTAGCCATGCCCGAGTGATCGTTTAGCCCCACAAAATTTTGCGGGACAAAAACATTATTTTCGGTGTGGGGAGGCAGCGTTGCTGGGACGCTTGCGAGCCCGCCCCGTATGCGACGGTCATGCACCCCGGGCAAACTCCCCGCTCCTGAGGTTTATATAGCGAGGCGGGATCCCAGCCCAGCCCGGAAAAACAACCACTCCCTAAAAAATGCTGATGGCATCCGACGACGACACCTCGCTGACGACGCTGAAGCGCCTGATCTTCCTGAAATTGCGCCGCACCCTGCTGACCTCGACCCAGCTGTCGTTTTCCTCCGTGTACACGCTGATGAAGTACAACCCCGACCAGCCTCGCTCGCAGAAGGGGAACAAGTACAAGGTTAAGCGCGTCCCCTACAACGTGTTTGCTCGCGGCGTCCCCGAGCGTGGCGACGAGGACTAGGCGCGTCACGCCCCCTTCCTTACGTCCAGTGGGTTTTTAGTGGAATTTTGGTGAGCTGGTCTCGTGCGATGACACCTTCCCCTCTGTCCAGTGTTGTGTTCTAATCTTTACTTTTATTTGGCGCCCGTCCCGTGCTAGCGATCTGCCCTCCAGCGACGTTTATCACAGGGATTTCAAATCGGGGTCAACCCCCATGTGTGCGTCCATAGTGTATTTGTTAATAGTGTAATTAATAAGACCCTTATCATATTGTCCCCCGCATCGCCCCCAGCCTCGGCTGCGCGCGCGCCGCTTTAGGTCAGGCATACAACCCAAAGTATCGCCGACCGCGACAACTACCAAGACTAACAACAATTGCCAATCATCAAATATGATAGAAATGACACTATGAACAGTGACTGGCCATTTCTTGTAGGTGGTCATTATCGTCACTCGCCACACGGACGCCACACAGGCGCCACTGGCTTTGGAGTGCTGTCGCCCGGACAATTTTCGCGCTCCGCCGCAAACAAAGCCTCGGGGGCAAACTAAAGTGCGGGGATACGATTAACTTTTGCAAGCAAGCACTGTCTCCGCCGGGACAAAACTGAGTTTTTCTGCCTACCTGTCCGTGTTAGTGTCACCTCCGTATCCCACTTTGCCCCGGTGACAACAACATAGGTGCATAGCGACATAATTCGAATCAACTACGCCATCGTGCTTTTTCCAGTCAGTGGGAGGGGAAATGGTAAAATAGTAATTTTTTTTTTGTTTGACCACCAAGACGAAAGTGACCCAAGAGGTCAGTTGTAGCAATATTTCTTTGATACTAGTGTCACCACCGAAGCCCCGCCAGATGAACTTGTGGTGTTTAAGGAATACGCGGTAACTTCCTTCTCAGAGATTGATGTATTTCTACAATGATGATCAGCGGAGCACAAATCCCAGAAATAGCCTATTGCCACAAACACTAATGTGTGTGAAAGCTTAGTGCGGATTGGCCAGCGATTGTGTAAAGAGGTGGTGACGGTGGCTAAGGGGAATTGGGCGGTTGAGAGCGATTACCCGCTACGACATTCGTAAAACCGCACACGACCACACAGGAGAGAGAGGCGAGGGAGAGCTAAACGAGGAAACGAGGAAAAAAACGCAGACACAGAAACCGTGTGTGTATTAGGTTTTAGCAACAAACAAGTTCAAAACACAAAGACCTTGTCGCCAAGCTTGGACACCGGCTTTGCCTTGGGGTAGCCCAACTCGACGGCAGCCTTCTTCATCGCCGAGATCATCGGCGGGGGGCCACACAACAACAAGTTGGTCAGCTCCGACGCCTTGGGCAACTGGGCGTCGATGATCTCGGCGGTAACAAACCCTTGCGACCCCTTCCACCCGGCGGGGGCCTCGTTCAACACGTAGTGGACGGTGAACTGGTCCGGGTGCTCGGCGGCGAGCTTGTCCAACTCCGCCCGCAACAAGATGTCGGATTCGGTGACGTTGGCGTAGACCAAGTTGAGCTTGGTCTTGTCTTCAGGGTTCAGCAACACCGCGGTGATGATCTGGTACATCGGGGTGATCCCGGTGCCGCCGGCAATCATCCCGAACGAGTCGACCATGTTGGGAGTGTAAGTGAAGAACCCCTTGGGCCCTCGGACGTTGATGGTCTCGCCGATCTTCTTCAGCTCGACGTGTTTGGACACATTGCCCTGGTCGTAGGCCTTGATCAAAAGGTCGAAGTACCCCTGGGCTTCATCGGTGGAAATAGGGGTGTACAGGCGCACGATTTCCTTGTCGTCGATGGTGGCGCCGATCAGGATGTGCTGGCCAATGGGCAACCCCAAGCGGTCGGTCAGCTTGGGCAAGCCGAAGCGGTAGATGCACGTGTTGTGGGTCAAGCGGGTCTTCTTGATCAAAGGGAACTTCTGGAACTCATCGGCCTTGAGCACGGGCTTGCCGTTCTTCTTCGCCTGCTGGAAGAAGTAGAACGCCACGAACGAGCCAATGATGGCGGCAATCGTGGCAAACACAATCAAAGGGTTGGGCTCGTCCGACATCCTTTCCGGTCCTGTTTGTTAGAATAAACACTGGCGGGGCAAGCGGGAGGGGGTGAGTGGTAGCTACGGTTTATAACCGATTTTTTTTTTTCGCTCCTCGTTCCCGGTTAGGACGCGTAGGTACGGGCTCGCCACCCAGTGGTCTGATAAGTGCACCCACGCGGACACCAACGGTACGGGTTTGAACTGGTCTAGACAATGACCACTTATAAACAGTCTTGGCAGTGATGCTAATGGACTAAGTCTACACTGATTTATTAGCTCAGGTTTTTGGTCCTCATCTTTCATGGTCAGTTGCACATGGTGGCCAACCCTTTGATCCGAGCATGTGAACGTTGTGGCCCCTCCCCCCCACTAAAGTCACATTCAGTATTGAGGTGGAGGCACACTCAGTTTAGACTTTAAACGACGCGTAGAGCACATCTACCATTGGCTAGGCTAGTTGGATGAGCCAAGAAACAGTCCATGTCCACGATGCCGGCGGTGCCGAAGACGTGTCGCTTTAACCACTACTTTTTCACTACCGACGATACCGGCGAATCTTGGGTCTCCCATCTGCGGTACCCCGATATATCTGAGGCTTCCCCCCAAAAAAGAATTAGACATTTGCCGTCTACGGTTCGATTCTTCACATGTGCATTATTTTCATTATCTAACATAAAAGCATCACCACTCTTTGGCAAAAAACTAGCCGGCGGCTAGGAAAAAAGGCCAACAGTTTTATTTATTCACCTTTACTTGTTGCACTTGGTGCACAGGGGCGAGCATTGGTTGCAGCCGTTAGGACATTGGTCACAGGTCTTCATCGTTATTAGTAGTTGGTAGGAGTGTAAGGGTAGAGAGATAAACTATAGCGGATACTCCCTCCCTTTATACTTCGGGGAGAATGCAACTAGTTGCACGGTGACGGCAAGCGCCTGGCGTTGGCTGATTACCTCGCATCCCTTAACCACAATCGCATTGTGTCTCCCCTCCCCTCCATTTAGTACTAATTAATTATTCGCAGCCAGATCGGATAAGACTCTATAGCTGAGCACAGATGAACTACTAAAGTCTTCAAACAAATTAGTCCAGTCTAACCCATACGAGAACTTGACAGTCGAAACTATCGTTTGGCGCCTTACGATCAGGGTGCACGCTAAAGCCCTGGTCTGAATTAATTAATTGACTAGCGCGCTCGGTCCCCGAGTTAGCCCATTGTTACCAGCTCGTCATGACAACCAAGTGGTATGCAAAATATGAGTGGACCGATAAGTGCCCTAGAATTCAATAGGGCATCGTTAAGCGAGTGCTTACTACCAAATACATTATTGTATATGTGCCCGTATGAGTTGTCCAGGCAACTATTGTCTATTAATTATCATTATCATTATTCTCCTCGTCCTCGTCCTCGTCATCGTCATCGCCGCCATCCTTAACATTCCACTGGCACAGCACGTCCCACCGCGACCCTCTGGCATTGATGGAGACGTATTTGACAAACTTGAGCACGGTGGGATCACGCAACATGAGGGTGAGACGGTTCCACAGGCATTGAGTCGTCAGCAACACCAGGTCGTCAGCATCGTCGCTCTGCTTGTAGATAGCGGGATCGTCGTCCTCTTCAAACTCTTCGGGGCGTGCCATACACAACTCGTAGCCGCCGTACTCGCCCAGGGCCCACAGCTTATCGGAGGTATCGGCAGTGGGAGTCAAGTCGAGCGTCGCCTCAAGCACAGCGTTGACCTCTTCGTCATTACGAGCCAATTGCTTATCAGTAGGTGTAGCCAAGATAAAGTCTTGGCCCGGACGGAATCGGCGTACCAATACTTGTTCCAGGGTAGTGATGAGCTCGGTAATGAGAGCAAGCCATTTTTTAAACAGAATCAGGGTGACAAATCGAGCTACTGCCACCACTCGTTCATCAGATGAGTGGGGAGTAGGCACAAGCCCAAAGTTAGGCATTTCTTGGGGACCCACTTTGTTTTCAAAATCAATGCTTTCCTTAGTGAGCGAGAAGGACAGCTTACCGTCAATGTACAAAAACCGTTGTTTATGAGGAGGCACAGCACATTTCCACGGTGCCTCGACTGTGTCGACGGTAGTGGGAGTTTCACGTTCAATTTCCGCTTCCCGTAATGCTTTTTTCAAAGGTTCAGCGATGGCTTCATTGAAAAGGTTAGGGATCTCAACAATATTCTCTTCGAGGAATGTCGCCTTAATCGTGGCAATATGTTCGGGCCGCAAGAGCAACGGGTTAAGGAATCGTTCAAGGTATCTGCGATCATCTTCAGTGAGTCCCTCAGCAATAGCAGTAGCAATTTGATTAACAGTATCATCAAGTAAATCGTATCTGAACGGTTTGGGAAAATCAAACTCTTGGAGTTCCTTCAGCTGGAGCTGTTGTAACGTCAGACGAGCTTCAGTCTCCGCTTGTTCGCCAGGAATGTACCCATCTTCACCGGGTTGAGGGATATGAAACCACCCTTGAATCAGCAACCGGTGGCGGTCTTCCCTAACTTCCTCGACGTCGTGGAACAGAAGCCCTGGCTGGACAGTAAAGAACGCCATTTGGTTGAATTGAGGCACAAATTTACACTCATAATCGGTCTTGGGAACATTAGGCACCACCAGCGGGAAGAGACGAAGAGCCCCACCATACTGAGCCTTCCACGGCTTACCAGGCTCAGGCATATAAAGAATAAACGATACCCGACGCAGACCAATGACATCGTCGTGAGTTAAAAGGTGACACCCCTTGCGGTAGGTGTTAATCAGCATATCCGTCTTGATACCACTAAGCTTACCACAGCCCGTGATAGTGGATATAGCATCACGGAACTCTTGAGAATAGATGGCTGCCCGTAATCTAAACAATGAGGGAAGTCTCAGCAAGTCGTTCCAGTCCAATCCCGAAAGATTGGCCAAGTCTCCCAGCTGGTACACTTTATAAATATCGGTTTCCTTTTTAGTAAAATGGATCTCATTAAGCACTTCTTTGCGGACTTTGCGGAGCAATTCGTCATCAAATAAATCGGTAAAATGGCCCCACCGGTAGGGCTGGGACTCGGCCACGTCGTGCTTGAGCAGTTGTTGGTATTCTTCAGTCCAGAGTTTCGGTTGGAAACTCAGCTTGATCTCATCAACGGTGAAGTTGCGGTTGAGCTTTTTGGTAGCCTTGTCGGCTTGATCAGCCACATCGTCAACGTCACGTTTGGTCATAGTGTATAACCGTTGATGTTAAAATGCTTTTACACTACCCCCGATGAGACCACTGATGGCTGCAAATATCGTGCGATGCCGCGGCGCTACCATGTAAACTCCATCTAGGGAATTGGGAGATGGCAATCGAGTTTTGGTGACCACCACTAAAAGCCCGACTAACTAAGCGGGTTTAAACGGCGAAAGCAAAGCAGGTACGCCTGACGAACAAGAGCACCTGCGTTGGCGTGTACCTCACCTCAGAGCTGATTGTGCTCGCCGAGAACGGATATCAACACCAAACCACTAAATCCCACCAAATGAGGATAAATAAACCAGTTAAATCTCGTAGTCTTTCACTTCACAAGACAATCTTAATCATGGCTGCTCAACCCTCGACTCAATCGCCCTCCTCCACCCCTGACGCCGGCAAGGACCACAAGTGGTCGCCTTACTTGGACTACCACGGCAAGGAATGGTGCGTCATTGGTTAATCCTTGTATAGACTAACTAATAAACAATTCTTTCCAATTACAAGTGTAGCTTGCGGGCTAGTTTATTCAAACATTATGGTTCAACCCTGATTTATACTGTCAACCGCACCTCCCTGTAAGGTGCTGCTAGGGGGTGCTTTTTGCACCTGCCGCGTCGCTTAGCCATTCCATCTTCGGGGTATAGGTGGCGAAGATGATATGGGTAGTTTGACGGGTTACAGTTTTGAGGCCAGAACGAGTTAGGCTTTCAGATTGTTTCATGGCCCCAGAAAATGTTGACACGGCGATTAACCTCCTCGATCTGATTGCAAAATTACGGGTGACTCAAGTCACGTGAGCAGGTGGTTGCAGCGAGCGACTAAATATATGCTCGGACTAGCGGCAGTAACCTGTTAAAAGACTTAATTATGAACATCACACCATCGCCGTTACCCCTCGTTTTCAATTGCAACCGATAGTAGCGAGGTTTTACTAACCATTACTCCTAAAATGTCGCAATTAAATTCCAATAACCCCATATGCTTTGGGTCGCCTTCCCCGGATATCGCCGTCGCATCTCCATGAAAAATCAATCCCCGACCCCGAAAAAAAAAAGCATCTCCAACCACAAACACGTGCCTAAAGCATGAAAGCGATCTCTCGATTACCTACTTAGTAAAATTGAAACGATAAAATCTTTTTGTCATATTTTCAATATCGTTGTCAACAAGACCGTGGTTAATTACCGTTATTGCCATCGGCCGGTTGCGGACGTCTGACTCATTTTTCGCAGCGCAGTTTATATAACCTTGCAGACATATATATTTCACTCGACTCCGCCGCTTCAGGGTTTACGACAAAATCGGCTTCCATCCCGCTTCCGGCTAATCGACGATGAGCAGCCTCCCCCCACAACCCAAGCTGTATAACTCCGTCACCGATCTACATGGTGCTGGCGCCACCTATCGTAAAGGGTGGGTCGTGCAAAAATTCGGCGGTACTCTGGTGGGTAAGTTCCCCGAGAATATCGTCGACGATATCGTCAAGGTGTACCTGGAAACCAATCGTGTCGCCGTGGTGTGTCTGGCCCGGTCCTCTCATACCAAATCGGAGGGTACAACGCTGAGGCTTTTGCATCTGGCCGAGCTTGCCGAGTCCAATGGAGACTTTGAAAAGATCCTTAGACTCATTGCCACTGACCACATAAATAATGCCAAGGTGAGAATCCAGGGTCAAGTGATCCAGAACCAGTTGATCGCCGATACCAATAAAGAGTTGGACCACGCTAAAGAACTCTTGCATGCGTGTCAGGTGATTGGGGAAATCAGCCCCCGTACTCTCGACCACATCATGCTGATCGGGGAAAAATTGCTGTGTTTATTTATGGCGGCGCTTATGAACGACCGTGGCGTCAAGGCTCAATACGTTGACTGTCTGGACGTGATCCCCCTCGACTATGATTTCAGCCACGGGTTTGACGATAGATTTTACCAATTTTTGGCAATTGAATTGGGTAAAAAAGCCCTTGAAGTCCCCGATGATTGCGTTCCCGTCATCACCGGTTACTTTGGGGTTGTCCCCGGTGGTTTACTTAATGGTGTTGGTCGTGGTTACACCGATCTTTGTGCTGCCCTTGTTGCTGTCGGTGTGCTGGCTGACGAACTCCAAATCTGGAAAGAAGTCGACGGTATCTTCACCGCTGACCCGCGCAAAGTGCCCAATGCTCGTTTGCTTGAGCTGGTGACTCCCGAAGAAGCCGCCGAATTAACTTATTACGGGTCGGAAGTGATCCACCCTTTCACCATGGAACAAGTGATCAAAGCTAAGATTCCCATTCGCATCAAAAACGTCGAAAACCCTCAAGGCCAAGGCACGGTGATCTACCCGGACAACATCGGCCGTCGCGGTGAATCGACGCCGCCTCATCCTCCCGCTGCTCTCGAAGCCATTCTGCCCCTGTATCTTAACCTGTTACGCAAACGCCGACTGGCCACCGCCATCACTGCCAAACTGGATATTGTTGTCGTCAACATCCACCTGAATAAGAAGACGCTTTCCCACGGGTTTTTGGCCCACATTTTCACCACCCTCGACCGGTTCAAGTTGGTGGTGGACTTGATTTCCACTTCGGAGGTGCACGTGTCGATGGCGCTCCTGATTGGCCTGGACCAAGAAGATAAATTGAAAGACGCCATCAAGGAGTTGCGCAAAATGGGTACCGTCGACGTCACCCGCGACATGGCCATTATCTCCCTCGTGGGTAAGCAGATGGTCAATTTCATCGGTATCGCCGGGAACATGTTCAAAGTGCTTGCCGACGAACGCATCAATATCGAGATGATTTCGCAAGGGGCCAACGAAATCAATATCAGTGCCGTCATTAACGCCAAAGACATCATTCTGGCGTTGGTGCTGATCCACGCCAAGCTCCTAGAAGGTCCCCTTGAAGAGGTGCCGCTGGAGTCGGCGCTGGCGGTGGACGTGAGATTGGAGGCGTTGAAGTTGCAATAGACATTATAGACATATAAAAAGACTTTGAACCTAATATAGATTATTTTCTCGATGAAAATTCCCCTAAATATCAAAGTCGCCGGAGTCCGACGGCGCCGTGACGTCCTGGTCGTGGTTCTCCTCGACCAATTGCTCGAACTGAGTGGTCATCGTCCCCAAAAGTTCCAGTGCCAACTTGTGGTAAGCTAATTGGGCTTTAATCAACTCGAGGAACTCTTCGAGGGGTTTGGCGTTGGCCAACACGTTGTTCATGATGTTGATGGCGTCCTCGACGGTATTAGCAAACTCGTCTTCGGCATTCTCCATCACCACCCGCAATTGAGGCTCCTTAGTGGCCACGGTGCACGAGGCCAAATTTAGCCGGGCAAGGTCGTAGTCGATACGCTTCTGCTCCACTTTCTTCTGGATGTTGTTCAGCTGCGAGATAAGCTGGCGCAAGGTGGTGGTAAGAGGCTCGTTGAACTTGGTGCAAATGAGCTGGTCTTGGCCCAAACGAGCGTTGCCGATCTTGTTCATGCCTTCCGAGTAGATCGTTAACCCTTTAACCAAGGGGTCTTCAGGGTTTTGCGGTAACGTCGAGAACTCTTGTTGAGGAGTCGCCAATTGGTCAGGGTTAGAAGCTCTCAGCAACGCGTGGTACAACGTCTTGGGCGGTCGGAAGTCACCCGTTCCGGGGTTAACCAACGCCTGTTGAGCTTCCTGAGGGGTAGTGGCTTTGCTCAAGTTCAGCACCCGGCTCCCCCAGTCGCGGCCCATTTCCCCAAGGCTTTCTTGGAGGTTACCCGGGTAGTCGTAGGACTCGTTGCTGTAGACCGAGGTCACCTTCAACAAGTTCTTGTAGAGCTGCTCGATGTTGTTGCACTTGGCGGCCAAGTCGGTGTATTCCAGGGGCAATTGCGAGATCTCGTCCTCGGGCACTTTACCCAAGCGCTCCTGGACGATACGGGCCTGGCGCTGGGCAAACGGCAACACCTCCGAGCTGAACTCGCTGCTGACACGGTCGCTCAACAGCTTCAAGTCCTTGGTCAAGTTGGCAAAGTTAAACGCCATCGTGGGATACACAATCACTCGCGCTTAAAGGTCTGGTGCTAAAATCGGCTCAGGGTGATGAAACCAGGTGCGCGTGAATGACAACGCCGAAGATAACAACGGGGCGATAAGCCACGCTAAATAGAGGGAGGAGAGTAAAGGAAGAAACGTATGATGTTTAAATGGGTCGATCTATGATTGCTATTTTGAAGCGGTCGATTTGTTGGCGTAGTTCGTACGGTCTAAATTAAGCATATGCTGGATATATTCCCTCACTGTGAGCTCTTATGATTTCTCCCGCTCGAGTCTCCCTAGTTTGTAGTGGGACGCCGCACTCACGTGACCTTGATTTTGCGGTGATGGAAGCGTCTCTACTATTCCACCGGGGTTGCCGTTTGATTCCATATTCACAACTACTCAAACCATGCCCATCAACTACTCAAAATGGGACCACATCGAATTGTCGGACGACTCCGATATTGAGGTCCACCCCAATGTTGACAAGCGGTCGTTCATCCGCTGGAAACAACAGGATATCCGGGAAAAGCGGGCGCAACGGAACCAGGAAATCAAGACGTTGTTGGTGCAATTGACCATGTACAAGAAGCTTAATGACCGCGTCGACTACTTATTGGAAACCCTCAAACCGGAAGAGTTATTGAACAATAAGAAGGTGTTGGACACGTTGAAACAGAAATATGATCCCACCGAAAATTTCAACTATGAACGCATCAAGAAAGAACAAGGTGATGATCTTCGTAAAGGGTTGCGTGATCTTGAATTCGACCAAGCGGAAATGGAAAATACCCCGCCTTATAACGAAATGATCGAAGACCTTTTGATTCAAATTAAGGATGAGAAGCCTGACGTCGCCGCCGATAAACTGGGCCAAAAATTAGTGCAAGAGCTTAAGGACCACCGTAAGAAGATCGATGACGTCATGCTGACGCAAACGGTTAAATTGGATAACGTGTTACACGAAAAGGCCCAGCTTATCACTCCTGATGACTACCACACCGGCTTTGACCGTTCTGTCTTGAACAAGGGCACGCTGCTGAAGCTGGCTCCAGCAACTTCTACTGAAACTCAACAATCGATTGAAGTGATTAACCTGCCGTCAGCTTCGGCCGCGGCGCCGAAGAAGAAGTATGAACCGAAAGCGATCCTTGATGACCTCATTTTGCTTCCAGAAACTCAAGAATTTGGTGACATCCCCGCCGACAAATTGCGCCAACTGGCCGAGTTTATGATCTCTCACCCTGAGATCTGTGTTGAACAACAAAAGGATGCGCTCATCATGCTGGCGTTTGACGTCCAACTCGAAGGCCGCACTAAGGAAACCCGTCGCATTGTCCACCAATCGCTTTTGATTCAGTACGTGGCCCAATTGGCGGGTAACACTGCCAAGGCTAACCCTGACGCCACAGTGAGAGCAGTGAAGCTTTTCTTCTCTAAGCTTGAAGAGCCTGGTCCCGCTCGTACTGGGTTTTTCCAAGACGTCGACAACACCGTCAAGCACATTGAAACCCGGTGCAAGATTATTGAACAAGAGCAATTGGACAAGGAAGCCGGCGAGGAAGAGCAATTGATCCAGTTGAAGGCGTTGGATGAAGGCACGGAGCTTACCGTCAATTTGCCCGAAGAAGGCACTAAAGAGTACGAGATCTTCTCGACAAAATTACCTCAAGGGTTCCAAGACGCTATTCGCGCACAACTGCTTGATAAAGTGAATGAAGAGTTTGCTAAGCTTAAGGTGGAAGATGCCGAAAAGGTGTTGGACATCTTCAACGAGTGTGGCGTGATTGGTGTTTCCGGCTACTTGGAAAACGAAGACGAGTTCAAGGCGTTGCAAGAACAGCAGCAGCAACAGGCGTTGGACCAACAACAGCAGGAAGCTAAGCAGCAACGGGCGGCTAAGCAGGAACAAGAGTTTAACACTCAGGACGAAGTCGATTAAATAGTTCAATAATGCATTAGGAGAAAATATCATATATATACAGATGGGTAGAGTCTATTTGTTCCATTCGGTAGGGGTCTTGGTCTTCAACTGGAGCGCGTGTAAACCCTTATTCTGGAACTCATCGTCAAGCAAGCCGTAGACCAACCGGTGACGAGCGGGTAAGTTTAATCCCTGGAACTTATCCAGAACGATTTCGAGGCGGAAATGGGACTCCTTGACGTTATCGGCGCCGACCATCCCCTCGTGGTGAGCGTGCTTTTTCGAGTCGTTGGCCACTTTCAAGTGGGAGGGATTGAGGGCATCAGTGACCTTCTGACAGATGGAAAGCTCGATGGGCCCGGGAGTGGCGCTGGAGTAGGTGGTGGCCATTCTGACAAACCGACGGAGCATGAGTGGGTCGCGATCAGAAAAACCCCGGGAGTTATATCCCATACTACAGCGGTCGAAATGAGTGTAATTTCATGGCAGTCATTTTCCACATCAAAATAAACTTAATGAATCCCTAATAGCATAATTCGTATAGTATTATAGATTCAAAATTAGTGAGCGAATCGAGTGAAGTGTTGTCTGAGGCTTACCCAATTTTGTAGATGGCAGCGCCGCGCCGTTCCCCACCTCAGAATGGACCAGATCCTCGCTAAAGCGCTGAACCAAGCGGTGCTGTTTGCCGTGCGGCTGGGGATATCAATTGCCTCCGGGTATGCTATTAAGACGCTTGGCCGCTACGTCGACCTGCTTCCCCTCGGAGAACGCCAGCGGTTAGTGGCAAAGAAGACGCGCCTCCAACAGAAGATTGAGGTGGTATCGGTGTCGCTCGAGCTCGTCAAGCTTGCCCTGGGTCGCAATTCGGTGCTTGAAATACTGCTTGACTTAGTCAATGACTTATTCCTCCGGTTCAACGAGTTTGGTGACCGTGTAAGCCAATTGGAAACTACCACTGCTAAGGAGCCGGCGAAGATGTTGGAGCTGTATATGGATACGTTGAATCGGGAAATCTCAGAGGCGGTGCCGGTAATTAATTTGGTATTGACGACGCTGGGAGTCGACATGACCCAATCGCTTAATCGGATGAGTGCTGGTGACTTGATGAGAGCAGCTACGCTTATTCTGGACCCTAAAACAAAACCAAAATTTGATGCTGTGATGTACAGTGTATTTTACAATGGCAGTGGCACTGTTGATGGTCTCCAGTGGAAGGAAGAGTACGCTAGAGCTACAGTGCAAATCACTCGCGATAAGCCAAAGAAGTCGGCCAAACCCAAATCTAAAGCGTCTAAGGGGTTAATTAACTATACGTTAACCATTGACGAGAGTTTTGATGATGGTCGCTACCACGATGATGAAGATAAGCCCCGTAGCCAGCGGTATTCAGTGGCTCAAGTGGAGCGGATGTTCTACAGTGCTGGCGGCCGTCTTTTGCGTCTTGACAGCCGTGATACCCCCGTGCTTATCCTCAAGCTTGCCGTAGAGAACGATGGCCACCGGTGGCTCGCTCTTGGCGGTTGGAGAGACAGTGACGACAATGATGACGACGATTCTGACGATGCTAGTGAAACTGCTAGTGACGACGATGACGACGATGACGACGATGATAACTCTAAACCCGAGAAACAGAGCCCATTCCCGTACCTGTTGACGCTATTGGAGTACATGATACGTCTTGCCAAAGCCGAGATTGGCGAGCAAAAGCCTGTGCTCAATCTCCACGACGAAGTGCTTAATGCTTACTTAAAAGACGATATCGACCACGTGGCTAAGGAAGTAGCTCCTCCCACCATCAGCGAGAAGCAACGCCAGCACCACCACCACCAAACGGTGGTTACTGACAGCACCGTGAGCTCCAACGTCAACCGGCTCGATAAGCTTAAATTGAGTGATGACGCCGACGACAAAGCCGACACCTGAAAGGGGGCTTTACATTGTGCCAAATCGATGCCAGATCGATGCAAGGCATTGTGCTTTACTCCACGACGCGTGTGGGAAGGGGCAACGCCGCTTTGTCGACGGAGCCGACGGAGCCGGGCGACACGGCACTACCATACATCCCATCGCGACATGTGACCTCGCCCGACAAATGTCGTTCCGGGGAACCACAGCTCGCCAGAGACTGAAGTGTCGTGTTTAATCTCACAAGGGAAAAAAAGAGGTCTATTAAAACAACGGCGAAAATACATAGGAATCAAAAAAAGAAATCCTCACAAAAATATAAAAAAAAAGGACTATTCTATCAAAACATTATCGTACAACTAGACGGCAGCGTGTCATCGAAGCGCTGCGCTGGAAAGGGAATGGATAGATTTGTGGTCACTTCTCCCGATATTAATTAAACACCCATTGTCACTGGAACGACGCCAGTGGCAGAAACGGCACCTGTTGGAATGGCGGCTGCAGATCCAGCGCCGGGTTCAACGTCAGCATCGCGTGCGGGAGGCCGGAACTGGGTAACGGGAGGTCCTCGGGCACCAGCGGCGTCGCGGTGCGGTAGCGGGAGCCGGAGCCGAAGTCGCGCTCGTCGTAGTCAAACAGGCCCTGGTCCAACTCGCTGAGGACGGGGCCGGGGTTGAAGAAGTCCAGCAGAAGCTGCGACAGTAGTTTCGGCACCAGGGTGTGGCCGTCGGCCAGCGGAGGGTACGCCAGCAGCAGCAACGGCACGTCGAACAGCAGGTCCAGAAGCACCAGCTCAGGGCGGTTGATGCCTTGCATGGGCGCCGACACCAGCAGCGTTTCCAACTGGCTGATGTGGGGGTTGCGTTGGTTCAAGTTGGCCAAGAACGGGTTCGTCAGCAGCGACAGCGCCTGTCGCTGCGTCTGTTCCTTGTCGATGAACAATGTGTCCTCGTTCTCCAACAGCGCCAGGCCCACAAGCGGGAAAAGAGGGAACATGCGGTCGACCATCTCCAAGTCGCTTTGAGGCAAGTACAGCTCGCCGTCGGGGATGCCGCCCAGGGCGATGCCGACGCCGTGCACCGTAGGTTTAGTTGATGGCTGGGGCGTCGACAGCGGCTGCAGATCGGCTTGGGTGGCGGTGGTCAGAAGCGCCAGCGTATAGCCAAACTCGCTGGTATCTTGCGGGTTCGAAGGGGTGCGGTTGGGGGTGGAATCTCGGCTGAACAAGTCGAACATGCCGTACATTTCGAACGGCATCACCACGTCCTCGATCACGTAGTTGGAAGCGGCCTCGCCGGGGCCGGCCATGGGCATCCCCGAGCGGCGGAGCACTGACGCCGCCGCCGGGTTGGCGGCGCTGCCGTTGGTGGCGCTGTGAGTGGTGCCGTTATCGAGGGCGGTGGCCGATGCCAGCAGCGCTGGCGGCGGCAGCGTCAGCGGCGGCTGCGACGTGGCCACCAAGTTCTGCTCGGCGTAGGCGCTGATCTGCCCCGGGGTGAGCACCGGCGGCGGCAGCAGCATTTGCAGCAGCAACAGCGCCAGCAGCAGCTGCTTGTGTTTGTCGTGCAACTTAGCCTTTTGCTTCAGCTTGCACGTACAGTGGCTGGTTTTATGGCAGCCACACAGCGCGGCGTGTTTCTTCTTGTTGCCACAGGTGCAGTTGCTATGGAGGTTTTTCATCTTGCGCTGCTCGCGGCAGTGGGCGCACTGGGTGGCGGGCCGGCCCTTGGGCTTGATCATGGTGAGGGGCTGGTCGGTGTGGGTGCAACTGGTGACCCGGTGCCCGCGGATACACCGCTCACAGGCGTACTTCACCCCGTTGATCACCACCATCGGGGATTCTCAAATCTTTCCACGGGGACCTTAGGCTGTAGCAGGACGTCGCCGTGGACTCGGGGGCGCTGGTGTGTGGGTGATGACAAACCGGTGGGGGTTTCTGTTCAGGAGAGCAAAGCGGAAAAAAAGATGGCCTCCCCCTCACCTGGAGGGGGGCGCCGAGCAGGGGAGGGTGTGCGCGGAGGGCGAATGGTCATGGTCACGTGAGATGCTCAGCGCACAGTAGAAGAAAAAAAAAAAAAAAATTCGCCCCCCATCATAGGGCGTGGAGGAGACACACCCACATACACACGCTCGACCTACCCCCGCCGGTCGTTCTCGCCCAGCGGCAGCCCGACAGGCGCGAATGCCGTGCCGCCGCCTGCCTGCCGACGCTACCGTCACGCCGCACACCGCTGCGAGAGTTTTGCCACCGACAGCATGTAGATGATTAATGGATGTGTTCAGTGATTTTTGATAGTGGTCATAGTTATTTGTTTATACGGAGTCCCGGGGGAGGCATGGTGGGGGCAGCGCCTATATCGTGCGTGGGTGGCGTGGCTCTGGGTTTCATATCTCGGGGCTGGGGCTGCCGCTCGACGCTGGTAATTTTTTTTCTTTGTTGGTGTGGCGTCGGGTTTCAGCTGCGTCCTAAGCCCGTTCCGCCTCGGCTGACACCGGCGATGAGATAGGCCCCCCTGGGCCGATGGACGCCGTGTCCCCGGGCGGACCGAGCCAAGGTGGTGGTGACACTAAGGGTTATATCTTTGTAGCTGTATTTACGATGGTTTCCTGATTAATTACAGGGCATGCTGAGGGTGCGGGGGCATGACGCTCACGGTAAAGGTTAGGAGGAAAGCTCTGGAAGGCTTAAGCCGTGGTTGGTTCGGCGTTATGAGCTGCGGGGATAAGCGGGTATATACCTGCACATAGACAAAGTTTAAGTCGAGAAAAGGCGATGGACCACATTCCCAAAAGCGTCCCCCCGTTACCCCGGCCATTCCACTCGTATACGTCACCTTAGAAAAAAGTTAGTAAGTCATTCACCAACTGTAGTTAGGAGAAAAGTGGGCAATTGACTGGGCTATACTAGTGTCGGACACTCAATTGCCGAACAACGTGCCAAGGCTTTGGGGTGAGGGGTTGCCCCGGGCCCAGTGGTGACTAAGCGCACACGAAGCGTCGATTGCTGCAGCCCGTCGAACCCCAACTCGTCGCCGCATGTGGGTGTCAAACTGCCAGGTTGGCTAAAAGTCTTGGCACCGGTGGCGAGTGTGTTTTTTAGTGGGGCCGTCTTAGACTGCGAGGGTATGGTGTGCGCGCACCGCGTCCCGACATCAGGACATGGGAAGGACATGGGACGAGTATCGATATCGTGGCCAGTAGTGAGCGGGGACGTATTTCCTTTCTATATTAGTCAGGTTCTTAAAGGAATATGAGGTACTCAAAGTGTTGCGATTATCAAGGTGAATGTAAATTGTAAAGCCGAATGATAATTGAGTTGAAACTCTAACGTTGAATTATAACGTTGAAATTCTTTAGCTCTGGAACTATAACGTTGAAACCAAATCGTGGATACCATAACGATGTTCACCGTAATCACATGGTACTCAATGGCATCACGATCATTATACTAGAGTGAGCTTGTAAGCTTAGCTATTGAACCATGCTCACTAATCAATTGCATGAAAAAGGGTACAAAACGCAGATCAAATCCAGAATCTATAGATGTCTATTGGTTACAAATTACCCTTGAACTTGGGGGGAACCATTGGCTCGTATACCCGCGAGAACAACTTATCTTCAGGCACGTAGCGGTTCATGTATCTCAAGTCAACGTACAGCTCGTCCAACTGGTCAATCAGCGTCACCCCAAGCAATCTCATGTTCATGATCATCTCGTCCTTGAGGATTTGCATCGCTTTAACCACCCCGTCGTCACCATAGGTCAGCATCGCGTAGAGGAAAGGACGGCCAATACCCACCCCAGAAGCACCCAAACAGATCGCCTTAAGGATATCACCAGCTCTACGAACCCCACCATCGATGTACACTTCGAATTTATCCTTAGTGATGCCTCTTTCCTTCAATAGAGGCATCAATTCCGCGAGCACCTGGATCGGCGGCGGCGCCGTTTCAAGCTGACGACCACCGTGGTTGGAAATGACAATGCCATCGACTCCAGCGTCCACGGCTAAGAGAGCATCTTCAACGCATTGGACCCCCTTTAAGTAGATGGGCATTTTGGTGACGGAACGGAACCACGGCAAATCCGACCACTGAAGCCCCGTATCGATAAACGACGAGATAGCTCGAGCAGCACCTTGAGTGCGGTCAGCGTCGGCATCGTCACCCTGGACGTGACTCAAGTCTTCGATATTTTTCAGCCGCATATCCTTTTCTCTTCTCCCCAATTGGGGAGCATCAACGGTGATGAATAAACCCTTAATGCCCCGCTTTTCCGCATGCTGGATGATCTCCTTACACACTTCGCGGTCCTGGTTGACGTAGAGCTGGAGCCACTGAGTTTGGCTATCGGTCTTTTCGTCGACAATCTCGTCAAACAGGCACAGCGCCAACGTGGGGATCATCTGGATGACGTTCTGCTTCGCTGCCAGCCGCGTAAGCACTTTCTCGCCGTCAGGATGGCCCAATTTACCTAAGGCGGTTGCGGTGACGTAGAATGGCGCCGCCACTTTAGTACCACCCATAACGCAGCTCAAGTCGATATTGGTAACATTGCGAAGCACCCGAGGCTTGAAATAGATGCGTTGGTAGGCCAAATGGTTCTCGCGAAGCGTGATTTCGTCGTCGCACCCCAGCGAGTAGTACGCCCACGCCGTCTTCTCCATCACGTGGCGGGCGACGTACTCAAAGTCCATCAAGTTATAGATCAGCCCCAAGTCAGGAATCGTCTGGAGATAGTAGCGGCGCTTCTTTTCGTCCTCAGTGAGTGGGTCGCCGTACTCGTCCACTTCTTCCTCTTCTTCAGTAGTGGCAACTTCACCCAGTACATTGGAAGGAGTATCGAAGGGGGTAGGTTCTAAGCCATCCTGTTCATCATATTCAACGTCAAACTCATCAACAAACCCCTTTTGCGAGCCATTAGACGCCAGTTTAGGTGCTTCCTTAGGAGACTCAGTCGTAGCCAGTTTAGGCAGTGTAGCCTTCGCCTTAGCCTTCTTTGCCGGTGCCGGCGGCGTCCCCGTGACTTCGCCCAAATGGTATTTCTTCGGTAAGTACTTCGTCAACGTGTCCCCCGGGTGGATAGGGTCAAACGCCTTGGTAGCGTCTTTACCAGCATACTTGATAATGATGGAAGGACCGCCAGGGTGCTCGGGGAGGAACTCGGTAACGTCATACACCTTGCCGTGGATGATCACCCAGCAGTCGTCCTTGGTGTTGTGCTGCGCCACTTCTTCGTACGAGGGCATGGTCGTACTCTTTTGTGGTATGTAGTTGAGGTCTTGACTGAGTGTGGGGGAGGAGTCAACGGCGGGGGTACGCTAATGCCCGATGCGTGCCGGGCGTGTGCAGGACACTCGATCGTCGCCTGTGACACTGGTACGATAAGAGGATTAAGGGAGTAGATATCAGCCGATTGATAGTGATTACCAGTGTATATATGGCTTGCTTCAGTGTGGTTGCTTCAGGGTTTTCCCTATCGCACTTTGTCTCCGTTTAATTATCATTCGTTTGGCTCCAATAATCGTCGCGGTGATCGTAAGCGGCTATCGCCCACATGAAAAAGCATCTCGGGTCGACCGCAATCGTCCGGTTTTTCAACTGCCAAGCCAAGAAATCGAACTTATCTATCGTACCATAACTTCTATTTCCCCCGTGGTACTCCATTCTCTATTTTCTTTACTAATCGCTACCCCTAAATTGTTCTTAAGCATCGGCCCATAATCGCCGTTGCCCCACATTTTGGCGGCCCCCTCACTATAAGTAGGAGCCGCACGCGCGCCGATAACACCGACGCCTCCACCATCATTACTACTTTACTCGGTTTATGTCCATTCCTAATAACGCGGTAATCATTGTTGGCGGCGGCCTCGCTGGCCTTTCAGCCGCTCACCAGTGTCTCCAGCGTGGCGCTAACGTGGTGGTGATTGATAAACAGGGGTTCCTTTCGGGTAACTCCGGTAAGGCCACCCTGGGGATTAACGGCGCCGGAACCTCTACTCAGCTCGATACATACAAAATTGGCGACCTGGCGAAGCAATTTTACGACGATTCGTTGGCTACGGCCAAAGACCGTGCCAATCCGCCGTTGCTTAAGGTGCTCACTTCGAGACTGGCCGATGCCGTCCACTGGCTCCAACAGGACTTTGATCTTGATTTGACAGTCGTTTCAAGACTCGGGGGACACTCTCAGCCACGTACCCACCGTGGCCACGACCTGAAGTTCCCCGGTATGGCCATTACTTACCGGTTAATCGAAGCGCTTGAAGATGTGGTCAAACACCACCCTGAGAGAGCCGCCATTTTAACTCACTGCCAGGTGATAGACTTACAGTTAGGTGACGACGATACTTCTGTAATTGGTGTCACTTATAAGGATTTGAAGCTGAAGGAGAAGCACTCAGTACAGGGGCCCGTGATCTTAGCCACCGGTGGCTACGCCGCTGACTTCACCAAGAACTCTTTATTACGCAAGTACCGCCCCGATATCATCGATTTACCTTCGACTAACGGCGTCCACGCCACTGGCGATGGCCAGAAGATCGTCATGAAGAACCACGGCGTTGGTGTGGATATGGATAAAGTGCAAGTCCACCCGACGGGGCTCATCGATTTGGACGATAAAGATACCATTATTGGTAAACTGCAACCGCGGTTCCTTTTCCTTGGCGCCGAAGCTCTTCGCGGAGAAGGTGGGATTATGCTCAATGGTGAAGGCCACCGGTTTGTTGATGAATTGGGTACTCGTGACCACGTCCTGGGAGAGATGGAAAAGGAGTTTAAAGCCGGAAGAGGCCCTCTCCGCCTCGTGCTTACTGAAGATATGGAATCTAAACTTGAGTTCCACGTTAAGCACTATAAGCAACGTAACTTGATGAAGACAATCACCGGTGCGGAATTAGCTCAAGAGATTGGTGTTGACCCTAGCGTATTGGCTTCAGAGTTTGACAAATACAATAAGGCGGCTGCTGGCGATATTAAGGACCCGTTTGGCAAACGCTTTTTCCCTAATACTCCTTTGAAATGGGACGCTAACGCTCGCTACCACGTGTCCTACGTGACCAGAGTGCTTCATTTCACCATGGGTGGTGTTAAGATCAACGACAAATCGCAAGTGGTCCATGAGCTGGGCACTCCCTTCGCCGGTCTTTATGCTGCTGGTGAAGTCGCTGGCGGCGTCCACGGCCATAACCGTTTGGGTGGTTCATCATTGCTTGCCTGTGTGGTGTTTGGTCGCTTGGCTGCTGACGAAGCCTGTGCCTATACTATGCAAAAGCTCACCAACACCCTGGCGGCGGCGCTCCGGTTGGATATGATCAAGGTCCATTTGGACCCTAACGGTCGTGGAGTTTCCATTCACGTGGGTGAGGATGACGCTACGGGCACCCCTGCCACTCCTGTTCCCGCTTCTAAGACTGCCTCCCTGGGTCCCTCCCCAGCTGCTAAATCATCTGATTCCGACAAATTTGCCATCCCTGACAAGCAGTTCACCGAACAGGAAGTGGCTCAACATAACACCAAAGAAGACTGCTGGGTAATCATCAAGAACGTGGTGCTCAACCTTACTCCCTTCCTCAACGACCACCCCGGTGGGTCGCAACTGATCGTAACCTACGCTGGCCGCGACGCTACGGAACTGTTTGAGATGTTGCACAGCGACGACTTCATCCCCAAGTACGTGCCGCTGTGCGTGTTAGGGACAATCAAGGGTAAGACCTCGGGGCTTAAGATATAGAATATTATATGTCCTAAATATAGATTGAAATATGTGATCAACGGCTTCTGCTGCTAACGTGTATGATAAATAAGTTTAATATTGCCAGGAAAGCTGAGGCCAAGCTTAAGCTGAGGATGTCAGGTTGCGATGATGGTTGAGTTTATTCTGGATGGTGTGGAGGAAGTCGAGTTCGACGTCGTCTAGGTCGAGACTGGCGGGGATATCGATAGTATCACCGGTAATCACCACTGCCTCGTCGGCCTTTTCTGGGTCCAGCAGCAGTGGTGGCAGTTCCACTACTTTTTCTGGTGGAGGAGGCGGTGGTGGTGGTTGAGCCAGCAGTAACAGCAGCAGCAGCTTATAGGCGGTGCCGGTGGGTTCAGGCAGCCACCAGTAGACAGGGTAGCGCCGCACCACGTTACCAGTAATCAATGCCACCGATATAATCAATAAACTCAGGATGATTTGGATCGGCAAGTACCACCACAGCATCGCTCGGATCCGGTCGTCAATACTTGGTAAAAGAGCTGAGGCGCCCGCTGGAGGGTGGACGCAATTAAATATCAGCATTAGTACACTCGCCACTGCCACCAGGAGAGCTCCCAGCGCCCAGTAGTTATCTCGTGCCCCCTCACTTAAAGAGAACAATTTTTGAATACACAAACCAATCAACGAGCCAAGGAAATGGCCCATAAACACGTTCCGCGGTTGTGCTAGCGGTACTTGCGACGCGTTGAAGCAAAGGATGGCACTGGCACCATACGAAGCAATGATCATGGGCGGATGAAACTTAGTCAACGCCGTGTGGCTCTTAAATACCCCTTCAAGCAACGCCATCCCGCAGAACGACCCGAGAAGGATCTCGACCCATATGATATAGTCTGGTTGCGGGCGCACCGGGTGGGTGCCGAGGATCCACGCTATCGGCCGGGGGAGCCTGCTCACCTGGTTGGCGGGTATATATCGGTTGACCAAGCGGTCGATGGTAAACTTGAACACCATGTTAAGGGCGTAGCATGTATTTGGTGGGAGGGGATGGGTATTATGGGTTGGAGCTCGGAGGTTAGCGCGATGCGGCTGGCATGTGGGGAAGTGGGGTATGCTGCCACTTACTCCAATGTGTGATGCCTATTTAGACTCTGTATATGAAGGCCTGATTATTAAAGTTAAAACATTGGGTATGTGTTGAACTTGAGGACGATGTTGGATATAACGAGTTCGTAGTCAGTACCCGATCCACTAAGAACGTAAAGTGTGGAAGTTGTGAAATGGTTTTTGTAGGCAAACATCAGATTCTTGATTTGTGGGTGAATATTACTGACAAATACTTTTATTTACTATAATCTAGTGTCAATCATTTCTATGTAGGTTTGGCCGGAAGCTGGTCGAGGCAGGCGAGATCATTCGATATGTCAAATCTATCAAAAGTAGGCTGTTGTAAGGACTTGGCATTGGTCTTGAACATCCCTTCCGGTTAGCATAGAGTAGATTGGAATCCAGAAAATTGACAGTCCCCGAAAACATTATATTTGTATTTGCATGAGGATAATCACTAACTACAGGATATTCGACTTTTGACGTTGCAAGAAGCTACTAAAGTATGTCAAGCTACACGGCGCTAGCCAGAGGTGGGAACTGAAGCTTCTAACACCCCCTTATTGTGAAGAGGGTGGTAGAGAGTCACCTATAGCGCAGCTCGGGTTTGGTTGAGGAACGCGATCCGTTGTCAGTTAGACGAGCAAAGGCGGGGAACGCGTCTGCATTCCATCAACTTCCATTGTTTAATTGACTTTTGGTCTCTAAAGAGAATCTGAATCAAGTTCGATGAGATCCCCAGTAGATTTGATCGACACTATAATCATCCACCCTTCATTCTTCCAAGTGCCGACTTGCACGGTGGCAGTTCCATTGACACCAAGGGTATGGCTAACTGAGAGTCTCTGTACACGTAGGGGTGGCTTGGGTGGTACGTGAACGAGACGGTAGAAAATAATCAGCTTCGTTGTCCCGGTGATCTCATGCGTGATCACATTCCGGCGGGACTTTTTCGAAATTTGATAAAGTGGTAGCGGTGCCATTAACAAGGGGAGGGGAACATCTACCGCTGCTTTGACGTTGATGTTCACAATCAAAGACATTAAGAACAAGTGGTGGGCCTTTTTGCGCAGAAGCAATAAGTTGGTGGCCACCGCTGAGCCAGTCTGTTCCGCCCAGCATGAGGCGAACACCATCAATGAATTGATGGTTCAGGCCTATGAAGAGGTGGACGTCGCTGGTACTGCGTTGCGGGCAGCGTATGCCAGGGAGCATGCTGCTGCTGCTCTAGTGCTTGAAGCACAGCTGAAGGTGAAAGAACTTGAAATAAAAAGGGCCCAAATGTATCGCGAGATACGTCTTGAGGAGGTGACCCATGAGCTACTTCGCGGTGTTGCCCGCAACAGAATCGATAACGAGGTAAACGCCAGCTTTTCGACATTGATGACCAAGTACTATGCTTGGAGAGACGCTGATGATGAGCTCGAGGAAGAATTTCGCAAAGAATGGCAAAGGTTATCTGAATTGCGTGCAGATGTTTATATTAAAGGCTTGGTTGTCGGCCTGTTGGAAAAGACGTACCGCCAAGCGCAAAACAACGCATCTTACACCCGATCAAAAATGTACTCCTCGCTGAACGAGCTCGATATCAATCTTGGTGGCGACAGGCTGGCACCTTCAACCATCAACAATTTTCGTGTCGAATGTCCCATCTGTTTGACCCTGGTAATTTTGCCAGTGGTGCCCGATGACAAAATCCGTTGCTCTCACAAGGAGTATATGGTTACTCCGTGTTACCATGTATTCCATGCCGAGTGTTTGAGAACCTGGATGAAGCACAAGCTTCAGTGCCCTGTGTGTCGACAGACATTGTATCGATATGAGATGTATGAGGCCCTAGTGGTGCCTGGGAACGAGTAAGCCTTAGTGTATAGTTGTAAATGAACGAGAATTGACTGATATGAAATTGCCTGATATCAGTAAAGGCTGATTCCAGAAAGATCAATCGGATTTTCTGATGTTGGAGCTCATTGTTTGGTGACAGTCAATATGAGAATAATTGCTGCTGTAGTATGGCTCAATAACGCGTGCGTGGTAGCGCCCGAGTAATTATAACAATATACCCATAACTAAATTTACACACAGGCCAAAGCCTTGACAGTCAAAATAATTTGAAGACCAGAATGACAATTATTTTTATCATAAAATCTTAGTTCTCAGCAATTGACAAGTTACACTAATTTATTTTGAGTACAACATGTTTTTGGTGATGGCAGTAACCTTGATCTACACTCATTTAAAACGTTTCTCATTCATTACGCATTGACACTATAATCTTCGTCGTTGATGGTTGGGGTGGGGAGGCCCAGGGCGTCGACCGAGGGGGGTGACGCCGACCCGGCAATGGTGCCTCTAGGATCCTCGTCGTCCAGCTGGGGCGCCAGGATCGCCCGCCCGTGGCTGTGGTGGGGCACCGCCTCGTCGCCGCTGTCGTCAGCATCGCTGGGGTCGCGTTCGTCGGCGTCGTCGATCTTGTCCAACAGGTGGGCCGGGCGCGAGTGCTGGTTGAGCACGGGCGTACCGATAATGGTGGACGGGTAGGCAGGGGTGACGGGGGTGCCGGTGACAGTAGCAATGGTGCCGCCGCCCATGATCTGCTGCTTCAGCGTCTGGGCGTATTCGGGGTCGAAAAGTTGCTCCAGGTTGACGATCATTTTCTCCAACACCTGGTTGATGTAGCCAAACTTGTTGACTAAACTATCAAGCAGCAGCGCTTCTGTCAAAGCAGGTCCAATCACGGTGGCCAAGTTCAGCGGCGTCATCTTATTAGTGGCCTGGTTGGTGGCGATGGCGGTGAGGTGGAGCAAAAGCACCCGCAACGTGTGGTAGTTGGTAGTGGGCAAGTTTTTAAGCACCGCTTGGTACTGGGCGAGTTCCAGCCGCAGCACCACCCCAGGGCCGGTGTAGTCGGCAAGCAGCGTCACCTCCACCATCTCGTCGTCGTTGGCCTCTTGTTTCACAGCAAATAAGCCTTCAATCACTTGGTCCGTCAAGAGGGCATCGGGGAGCTCGCGGAGGTACAGTTTGAGCACCAGTGTCACCGCGTGGACGTCGATGTTGGAGTCGGGGGACAAGTCCAAGGTGCCGGTGTTGTCGATGGTGTTCTTCAACTGGGTCAATTCCAGCACCAGGCACAGAATGCGGTAGACGCCGACGTCGTTGATGCCTTCGTCCTCGATATACTTCATCATCGCCGTCAACACGTGGGGGACAAGGGCGGCGTCACGAGCGGCAGCCACCGCCAAGGGCACCCCGAAAGTAAGGTTAGACGGCAATTTGGGGTGGTTGAGCATGCGGGAGAAGAACCAGTGGCGGTTGGCAAACCCGAGCTTCACCAACCAGTCGTTGAAGTCGGGTTCCAGCCGCGCTTGGAAAAAGAAGTCTTCGCCGTTGTCGCCGTCAACCTTGAAGCAGAGCGGCGTGAGGTACACGGGGAAGATCTTGCGGTTCTTCAACGTGATCACGACACTGGGTTTCTGCTTAGGGTCGATCTCCGGCTGGTGGGGGAGCTCACGTTCGCTGACCACGCGCTCAGCAATCGGTGGAGGCGGCGGCTGAGTTTGCGGAGCCGATACTGGAGGCGCTGGTTGCTGAGTCTGCTGCTGCTGGCTGGCGTTGTTGTGGTGGCCGCCATTAAGCGAGAATGGACGCAGCTTGGAGAAGAAGCCCAGGATCTTAAACCGCAGCAGCAGGTTCAGCTTGTACAGCAACGACTGGCGGCGCAACAGCAGCTGCAGCGACTTCTTGGTCAAGATATTGTTGGTCAGCAGCAACAGAGTGACGTACGGCAGCTGCTGCGGCGGCACCAGCCCCGAGAAGTGGGTCATCTGGTCGCGCATCTGCTTCTTCTTGTAGTCTCTAAGCAAGATGTCGTGCTGGCGCTGGAGCACCAGGCGGAAGAGCCGCCGCAGCTCGCGGTTGTGGGGGTCACGATAGTCACCGATTGTGAGACTATTTTGAGCCACAAGCGCCTCGTCAAGCTTAAGCAAGAAGTCAAACTCTCGCGTGTCGTCGGACAGAGGCTCGATGTCGCCCATGAGGTCGGGGGCTTCCACCAGCTTGAGGAATCGGAACACCAAGTACCGCTTCAGGAAGTTGATCATGGAGCCGTCAACAAACAGGGGCACGGTATTGATTTGGAGCAAGTTCTCGATAATCCAACCAAAGCAGGGCAACAACGGTTCCAGAGCGTCGTCCATCGGCACCGAGGGAGGGAGCAACAGCTCCAAGTTGTCAAACAGAGCCGGGGGCTCGTCAAAGAACAGCGCCGCCGCCCGCAACCAGTACTGGCTGTACACTCTCAGCTCCGGCAGGTAGATCACCGTCGTCACCGCGGTTTCAATACACAGCGGGATCATCTGGGTGCGGCTATCGCCTTCATACACTTGAGGAGCGTTGCGCATCTTATCCTGAGAGATCCGCACCATAATGAGAAGCGTCTTCATCCGGTCAAGCCGTTCTTCCACCAGGATATTGGCGTCAGTAAGCTGGATAAGCAAGTACAGTCTGAATTTGAAGAACAACTTAAAAAGCTTGCGGAAAACAAGAGGGAACTTCTTAAGGATAAGCAGCTTATCTTGGTCCACCAACAGCTCGAAGTAGTTGAACACGTTCGAGATGATGACAAACTCCTCGGGAGTCAGCAGCTTCTGCAAATTAAAGTCGAGCAACTGGTTGCGTTCAAACAACAGCTCCAACGCCTTGTTCACCTTCATCCAGTCATCGATGGTGATGCCGCGGTAGAACACCGTCAACAATTTGTTGAACTTCAGCAAGAACTTATCGATCTTAACAGTGTTTTTGTGCCCCGGAAGGTTGCGGTTGATGGGCACTTCGTGCAACAGGTTATTGAACTTGAACTCGTTGATGAGGTACTCGTCGAACTTGGAGATTTCCACCGGGCGGTACAGCTTCTTCACAAACAACTTCTTGAGCTTCTTGTAGTAATTGACTAAGTTCTCAAACAGCTTTTCCAAGTTCTGCAGCGCAATCTTGTTGGAGTTGTACCATTGTAAAATCTCGTTGGAAAACAATTTAAGCAACTTGATGAGGATCAGCTTGTTGATGAGCTCCACCGAAAAGTTTCCGTAGAAGTTGTTGATAAGCACTATAAGCACCTTCAAGATGTTGATCTGGATCTTAAGCAACAACTCGTAGTCGACCAGCCCGAGCTCCTTGAGATCCACCAGGGTGTCGAGCTGCCAGTTGGGGAACTCGCCGGGAGGCACCTGGTACAGCGGCAGCATCTGCTTCATGATCAGGATCACGGCGTTGCCACTGTTGATGAAACGGTAGGCTAACTTGTCCAAAAGATCCTTGGTGCTGATGAACAGGTTGTAGTTGAGAAGGAACACGAACCGGTACTCCGTCAAGTCGATGTGGACGCCCTCTTCGAAGTACTTGGCGTCAATCAATAAGAGGTCAATCAACTTATCGATAGTCCCCGCTCTGGGTACGTGGCGAGCCAGGACGACGTCGACAGTGGTAGCGTCGTCATTTGCCGAGGTAGCGGGGTCGCGGCGTTGGCTACGCCATTTGTCCAGATTAAGCAAGTCGTCGACGTCGATGCCCAAGCCAGGGACATCGTCGTCGTCTTCATCGGCCGCAGGCGCCTGGGTGGCAGTAGTACCGTTTTGCGGGTCGCGAGCCCCTTCAGTGCGGAACACTAAGTCGCCAGAGGGCACCGGTTCCGGCGACTCGTACTTCTCCAAGCTCACCTTCAAGTAGTCGTTGTTGAACAGCGGCAACCGGTTGAAGCCGCGGTCGGCCTTGATCGGGCCCGAGATCATCAGCGGCTGCACCAGCATCCCCAGCTCCACCAGGTGGACCAGCACCAGCAGCAGCAGGTGGTTGTGGGCAAACACGGCGTGCGGCTTTTCCGGCGGCTTGAGGTACAGCTCGGGCAAGTCGGGCTCGAGCTCGAGCGAGAGCTTCATGATCTTGTCCAAGTTGATCAGCTCGGTGTTGATGTCGATGAGGCGCACCAACTTGGCGTGGAGGGCGTTGATGGCGACGTCGTCACGGGGCGGCGCCGGGTTCTGCAGCGCCGGCGGGTCATCGAGAGTGCCGTTGACGCCGAGGTAAAGCACCTGGTTTAGCAGCTCGTTGGAGAAGATAAAACCCATGGCGTCGTACCGCTGAAGCACTTCTTCGTTGTACTTGATGATATCAGTATAGTTCGTCAAGTTGGCCAAGTACTCGTTCCAGCGGGAGAACAGGTAGTTAATGCGCTTCCACACCGCCTGAAGCTCGTCGACGTTAACTGTTTGCGGGTCAGGGTTATCGTTGTTAATCACAAGATCGCCAAAGTAGGGGATGACGTGTTCCTTAGCGTAGATCTTGCCCAACCCACGAGGAGCCATAATGTGGTACAGGTCACGGGCCAAGTTTTCGGGACCGCCTTCGTCGTCAGGTTTGCGGTCGGTGGCAAGATGGCGCCGGTCAAGCTCAAAGAGCACGGGGCACCAGTCGTTCTTCAACAACTTGACGTAGTCGCTCAGCACAAGCAGCCACACTTTGATGAGCCGCAACACCGGCTGACTCAAGATCACCAGCGAAATCCCAAGCCACAGCAGCATGTTACCCAGCTTATCGAGCAAGCACCCCAAGTCGATCCACTTCTCCAATAAGCGGGCCTTACGGTCGATGGTCAGCGACGTCTCGACAAACAAGTGGTGGATGAGCAACCGCGAAAGGTAGTGGATGTGGACGTCGTTGTTGAAGAGCAACGGGTTGCGCTTGTAAAAGTTGGGCACCCCCAGCGCGTCCAGCAACAGCGAGAAGAGAAGGAGCAGCTTGTCGATGTTCAGGTTCCACTGGTGGAAGTACTGCTGGTCGATCTTCAGGATGGCGTGGGCAAGCTCAAATAAATTACCCTTCATAAACACCAACAGATTAAGCTCGATAAACGGGTTCTGTTCGGTGGTCAGCAGCAGCATTGCCAGTTGAGTGGTGGTTGAAGCAGTGGCTGACGTAGCTGTTTGATTCGGTTTAATCAAGTCCATTAGTTGTTGTTGTTTGACAAGCATCTTCAGTTTAAACTGTACCAAGCGCCCTTCCAATCCCACGTCCTGGGCAAACAGCGGTTTCTGGATATCTTCCATCACTTGGAGCACTAGCAGCGCCGTGTCCTTTTTAAGTAAAAAGCCACCGAAATTGGCCTCAATATTCGCCAAAAGCTGGAGAATGCGTTCCCCTACTTGGATGGTATCAACACTGCCGAAGCGCCCCTCGGCGATGGCGGTTACAAAGTCGCCAATCAATTGCATCACCGAAGAGAACTGCGGCACAATTGGAAGAATGTTGATCACGGAAGCCACTGCTTTGGTATCGTCGCCAAAGAGCATATAATGCACTAAAGCCTCCACTGAGGTAACGCCAAATTTACCGGTTTCCGGGTTCCGTTGAAGTTGAGGATGAATCGAAGGGGAGTAGTGGGTGATGTGGAATCCTGTGTGCTCGTCCAAAGTGGCGGTGCTGTAGTTTAATTGGGAGTAAGGGCCGGTATGGGTGGAGTGGGTAAGGGTGGAGGCGGCGCTCAGGGCGGCGCCCATCGGCGTCGCGCCCTGGTGGCTCACGAGCGTCGGGGCGCCGATGGAGGCGCCGCTGACGGTGCCGCTGGTGCTGGTGGCGGTGCTGGGGGCGATGCTGGCGACGGCGGTGCCTGCGCCCAGCGCCATCGTCGCCACGTCGTCAAACTTGTCCATTTTCGGGGTCAATGGCGTCCCCATGGGTCCCACTGAGTCGTCGAGGGCGAACCGCTTGAACTGCGGCGCCTTGTAGAGGTATAAGTGGGACCCTCTGAGCTCGGCGCGGTAGGCGCGCGACGACAGCTCGATGTCGCCGGAGTGGGCGGTGGGCCCGTGGGCGACGTTGAGCCATTGGTGCTTCATCGGCGTCAGATCCCATTCGGGGCGGACCAAGCGGGCCAAGTGGTCTGGCGCCGGCGCCGACGCCAGCGGCGGCGCGATCGCCAACTTGGCCGGCGCTATCGACGACCCCGCCGCGGCCGCCGGCGCCGTCGCCGGCTCCGGGTTCATCAGCTTGCGCTTGTCCCTGTCCTTGCGCGACGACCAGATCTTTCTCATTGGTCGCGATGGTAAACCGGGTCGAAGGTATTCGGGAAAGGGAGGAGTTCAGGTGGTTAAAATTTTAATGCGCTGTCTCCTGTAGTGCGACGAGATTATTTTTCGAGGATGTAGTCGTCTACGAGCGGGGGGTAGTGCGGCTACCGAAATCAGCCAGGCCCCGACACGCTTAGTCGAGAGAATGTGCCCCCTCCCCCCAATCACGCCACTGCCTAGCAGCAAACTCAGCCTCGTCTCGCAATCAGTTACTACTCGTAACAATTATTATTATCCAATTTATCAGGGTAACCCCGAGTCCGCTGCGGCTGGTGGTAAACACCGCTAGTAGGGGGTCGCGACCCTTTGGCAGATACAAATGGTTAAGTAAGCGACCGCCACAATCACGCTCACCAAATGAATCTCGCTAATCACGATGACAACCTGGACCCTACAAAATTCCAACAGTTTTGACTATGCTGATAATTAACTTTATACGCGGCGTGGTATCGATGGTGGGCGGTGGTTTTCGGCTAAGGCCCCGCTTCGAGGCGCGGTTTACTTTCGTCGACTACGTCTCGCTGAGGTGACGGAAAAGTTCGCCTGAGGCGACGAAGGACGTGAACCTGGATTTCGCCCCCGACAACGGCGGAATCGTCTATATAGTCGCTGTTTCACCTGTGGCTATTGGTAGTGCTAGCCTCGTGGGGGGTAGATAGCCGGGTCATCGGTGACGATCTCCGTTTAAGGTTTTACCACGGCGGTTAATCGCACAGATGCACGTAGTGAGGATAGTGCGGGGGGAGCAGCCAGGGCCAAACACCGCCTAGACGCGTCGAAACAACCACCAGAGACGATGAGAGGTATAGGGCTTTGCAAAACATATTGATTTTCATTGGCTGATTGAAGGAAAGTGGTTTGGGGCTGGATTGGCTCCTCCCTAATTGATATCGTGTTCGTTGCACGTGGTGACGTCATAATCTGAGATACATCCACCACGCGGCTTTCGCTGCGGTTCGCAGATGGCCGCAGCGACAACTCCGACGGAGGACACCCGTGGGTAAGTCCGAAGACACCCAGCTTCGTGGCTATGGTGATTTTAACTGACATAACCTGTTGTTTCAGGATACGTATAGCCTTTTCAAGTTTCTACTTTCCCCGGCGCCTCCTGCTGGCCTACGTGTGAGGTGACAACGGTGACGTGTTCACTGGCGACGCGACTTTTGTTATGGGGCTGGACGCACGGGAACCCCGAGTGTTATCAACAGGCTGCGGCCATCACCGATATACCAAATATAAGTACTACCTACGTCGGTGGTTACCAGTGGTACCTGACCCAGATGTACACGTACAAGCATGGAACGATCGCCTCTCGAAATTTTGCGTACTCCTGTGGGAGAATAGCATGTGATTGTGGGTGCTATAATGTAATTTGAGTAGAAGTGGCTGGTGAAGTCTTGTGAACGGTAAACTGATTTGTGATTGCATATAATGGCCACTATTTGTACGTTTAGCCCAATCTATCTTGCTAGTTTAGTCCGCCTCTACTAACGCTAAACTAGTCTAAGAGACTGCCTAATTCGCCATTTTCCCAAACAAGTAACGGCCCGTTCATAACCATACCAAACGGCAAACGATCTCCCACCCAATTGAGACGGCTAAATCTCCGCTTTTGGTGATCAGAGTTTAGCGCCATCTTCGGCCATCACCAGGGACTTTGTCTTGCTCTCTTCATCCCGAAATCGGCAACATCTGCCGAAACAGCCAAAGCTAGCGAAGAAAGTAATGAAGTGAAGGATATAATAAAAGAGTAGTTTTGGTGATTCATCTATTATCTTGTCAAGAACGTCTACAGTCGTATTTGTTTTCGCTAGCATTTTTATTATAGATATCATAATTTTCAAACAAATTAGTCCACTGGTGTCTCCGACCCTTTAAATTGGAGGCCATGTCGAGAAGTATTGGGTAATCATATTTAAGCCGAAGGGGCAGGCGCAGGAGCAGCGTTGGCAGCGTCTTCAACGGGTTGAACGGCACCAGCGGCGTCAGCGTCATCGGGGAGAGCAGTGACGGCAGTGTTGGTTTCCACGGCGTACGACGAGTCTTGGAGGAGCTCGTTGGCCTTGTCTTCGGACACGGCGTAGGCAGCGTCGCTGTGGCACCCACAGGGGACGTATTGGGGAGGGAAGTTGTAGTAGTGGTCGCGGTAGTGGTAGTCCTTGATGATGGTGATCTTCTTCTTGTAGTAGTACAGCTTGTTACCCCAGCCGCCGAACAACAGGTTCAAGATCCCCGAGATGATGCCGAAGGTGGCTTCACCTTCAGCGACAGCGGCAGCTTGGGCTTGAGGGGCAGGAGCAGCGGCAACGGAGGCGACGAGAGCAGCGGTGGTGGCGACGGTGGTGAACTTCATTTGTGATAGTGTAGTAGTGACTTCAAAGGTGATTGAATTAAAGAAACCAAGGAGAAAATTACCAGATATTTATAGTCGAGATTCCTGCTGGCTGGTGGTTCTAGAGCTTCCGAGCGCTGCTCCCATTAGGTCGCCCTAAACTATCGTCCGAGGCACGCTTTTGGCATTGACGACAATACATGAAGCGGGCGACCCGAATTTAGGTTCAACCATGGCACATCGGGCCCCCGCCTCACTAGCATCGTCAGTTTTGAGCTAGCCGGTGCTATACTAGTGAACCGAGTGATTCTAACGCCGTTATCTAGACTTCGAGATCATCTACGACAGTGCCGTAAACTTGAGATTGTCTGTCTCTGAGGGCCCCTAGTAAACAACGCGCGCCCCTTGCCTAAGGGTCTGCTTAATTCGAGGCACCTAGGGGAACAGCGATGTGAGCACCCGCCCCGAAAAAAAAATTAAAATAAAAATACGGAAACATCCCGCCCTAGCGTGGCCACTTCGGCCAAACAGGAAGATATGCCAACCTAGAATCGCACCTACCAGCCCTAAGCTCTGCGTTAGTCGTGTCTCATTAAAAAGTACATGCACAGCGATCAAAATTATACACCCACGTAAGATTTTACTCTGCCTGGCGAATTAAGTCGGTGGTGGTGGTGACCTCGTCGCCGTCGCCGTCGTTGTCGTCGCCTTCCGTCCCCAAAATCAGTTCCTTCGGCACCCGCTTCATCACCTCCGGCGGCGGGAAAAGCTTACCGATATTGTTAATCCACCGCTGGCGCTTGTCTAAGAGCGCGCGCAACCCCAGGTTAGCCGCCTGCTGTTGCTGAAGTTGCTGATGTAGTTGTTGCTGCAGCTCAGGGGTGGTTTTCTGGGCTGTCGTCGACGTCAGCTTTTTCTTCTTGTTCTTCTGTTTTAACCGCTTCATGTACGCCTGGTCGACCTGTTTGTCCAAGTCCTCCAAAATCGTCTGATATTCCTGGTAAGCCAATTGTTCCTCAATTATCAGTACTAACCGTTTACGGTGGTCGCGGTTGCGCTGCACTGCCGCCCGAAGCTCATGCTGGAGCTTACGCATCTCCCCGCACACCTCATCGTCTTCGCGGTTCATCAACCACTCTTCCGGGTGATCAACAAGGTTAGTGTGAGGCGGCTTCTTGACGATGGCGCCGGCCTTGGTCGATGCCGCCTCGTCGATGATGGGTAGGTTGGTGAAAATGCCAATGTACTTAAGCTCACGGCGTAACCGGTCTTCAAACGACAGGTAGTCGCTGACGTTGGCGGTGACTTTATAGTCTTCAACCGAGTCGAGCTGAGTGGCGACGATATCGTCTTCAGGCTTAATTGAGGCTTCGTCATCGTCAATATCTCTGGCGTTGGCTTCGTGGGTCAGAAGCACTGCGCTCAAAAGTCGCAGCAGTAAGGGGCCGCACAGCACTTCTTCCGTATAGAGGTTTTCGTCAACAAGGTTGTCGACGGTCCCCTGGGCCAGATACAGTTCAAGGGGGCGCACGTGACTCGGTAACCCTGCCGAGGTCTTGCCGGCGTCCTCATCATCCCACAGATCGTTATAATGTTCGCCAAGTTTGGGAATTAAGTAGGGAGTGACGTCAGGATCGTAGTCGGCGTCAATGCCAGGGGGGATAACGTTGCTTTCCTCGAGAAAGTCAATGTCCGTGTTACAAAACGGGCGGAAATACAGCTCGATGTATGCTTGAAACGTCGACAATTGCACCGGGTTGCTCGGGGGCTTGATTTTACTGAAATCGGTATCAGGAATTTGCCCCGGAAGGTAATCTTGTAAGTCATTAGTAGGGTACAGCGCTACCCCGTACTTGCGGCAGTAATAAGCTCGATCGGGGTGGGCGGGTTCCGGTTCGTTCCATAACCCTAAATCCTTTGCGGCTTCCTGAAGACTTTTCACCACCAGCAGCGTTGACACCACCGCATTATTGGTTGAGCCTTTAGTAGGGGTGACTGGTTCCGCCTTAACGTCAGCAGACGAATTCGCGGTAGACGGTGAGTTCAGCTCATCGTCGCCGCCATCAATGCGTCGGCGTTTAGCCACGTGTTCATCGTCATCGTCTTCGGCATCACCAGTGGCGTTCAAAAGGTCAAGCGCCTTGCGGTCCTGTTCGTCGACGGCATCGAGCTCGGTGGAGAATCGGTTGAGTAACGTGGCGAGATTGTTGAGCACGTTGACCAGGGGTATCGTCCGCACCGCGTCGCCGTCTAATAGTCCCACCAGCTCATCATAGGTGAGTCCCAACTCATCAATGATGTTGCTGAGGGTACTGTTCATGAGAGGCAGGTCGAGGTGTGTTTATCGCAAGTCGCGCGCGGAAATTTTCGTCAACTTGAGGGGGATAGTGATTTCCAGCCTAGGTAATGGACACTTAAGAAATGAATGGTCTCTCAGCCAGTTTAGTCTTATTAGGCTTTGAGATTTATATCAGGTAGTTCCTTTTGATTAATGTTTTTTTGTGTACTCATGGTGATTGCCTGAAACTTGTTTCGCGTCGCCCCATACGTAAGTCTCCTGTTCATACTACTCATACTAGACACTAATTTCACTAAAATTTATAACTAACCACTTTTACTATTACCAACTTAGTGAAAACATAAATACCCATCTGAAAAAGTTTTTATGGTGACCATTTTTCTTTCACACTTATCACCGCCTTTTACACCTACGTCTTCGCACCACCCGCGGTCCGCATTTGTTTACCAATGAAGCGGGTCCCCAGTCTCCCCCCCGACCCCCATCTGCTGCCACGACGGCTGCCTCAGAAGTGGCCGCCCAAGGACCCCGACGCCGACGGCGACGATACCACGGGAACCAGCACCCCGAAACGGCCCAACTCGCTGGCGTTCGAGGTCGTCGCCAGCACCCCGTTGTTCCACCTGCAACTGGTGCTGTTTCTGTCGCCGATGGCGAAGCTAAACAACTTGCATTTGGAGCTGGAGGTGATTGAAGAGGGGCACGACTCCGGCGACTCGTTTGTCGCCGCCAACCAGACGATTAACGACGATGACGACAGTGACGACAGTAGTGACAGCTCCCGGCTGGAGATATTGATTGATACTCCACCGGTATTCACTCGCAAACGGATGATGGACGACCTGGACGCGCTGATGTTGCACCACACCCCTGCCACCAGCGCGCTGGGGGGCGAAGGGCTGTGTTACCTGCTTAAACTCTCGTTTAGCGACTCCACCCCGTGTCCTCAGCCATTAAAAGCGAAAGGCTACGGACGCAAACGGCTTAAATTTAAGCCTGACGAAACCCAGAGTGAACTGGAGTTCACTATGGACCATCATACCCCGACTGTGTCCAAGGCTCACCGACATCGTTTACTCAACTTACTGCATCTGGTGAAGACGCCAGCGGGTACCAAGATCACCGAGATGGTCGACGATATCTCAATGCTGACTCCCCGTGAAGAATTACGTTCCAAACCGCTACAAACACCGCTATCCCAACTGACACCCGCCAACCTGCGACCCAATCTGCGACCAGGAAGCCACCACGGTACTCCCGAGAAAGCAGCTCCGCCTTTGTCGTCATCATCACGCTTTACTACTCCGGCGATGCCGTCTACTCGTGACGTACCGCTTTCATACCGGCTTAAACAACTGTATCATCGCCAAGACTATCAGATCGTGGGTGAGTTCCCCGTGACGCTGGCGGGGCTCATGGACGAGTCTGAAGAAGGCGTCCACATTGGCGACAAACGCATTGTTGCCGAGGACTTTACTGCGGCGCTCCGCGAGAGCTTCTTATCGCTGACTAACCTCCCCATTCTCCCGCCATTATACTACACTCAAGATACCCTTAAGGACGGAGAGCTTGCCGAAGTTTTGACATTTGAGTCGATCAAAGAGTTCTACGAGACCATCGCCGGCGACGAAATGGCATCGCTCTTGCGGTCGGAGCGGGTGAGATGGCACCCGGACAAGTGGGTCGGCGCCAACGTCGACCTCGACGTGGTTCATCATGTTTCACTGGTTGTAAACAGCTTGTACCAGCAATTGCACGAGTAGGCGGGCCCTTTCCTTTCACCGATGACCACTACGTATATACCCCTTTCCCGCGCTTTCGGCATGTTGCGCGTCTTCCTTTTTGTCATAGAAATAGATACTGAAAGGTAGAGCCACTTTTGAGTCACCTAATCGGTGAATAAGCTAACAAAATCCTGTGCGTGTGAGCCCTGGTCTCGCGCAAAAAAAAAAAAAAACACGAACGATCAACAGTGGTGGGTTCCTTCGAATGCGTTGGCATGAGTGACGACAACATCGTGTTCCAGTATGCCAACGAGTGCGAGCTTGAGATCCACTGCTCTCCCTTTGGGCTTCTGGGTATCTTCATCAAAATTGTCGGCACCGACTTGATGGGTATCGGCAGCACCATGGGGGTGATCACGGGCACTACTAAAGGACTCATCCATTATAACGACTCCAACGACTTGATCAACCAGAAATACAAGCTCTACGTGGTCATTGACGACGATGACATGCTCCGCATCGATTTCACCAAGATTTTCTTCCCTGACGACGAGGAGAACGCCGCCCAGGTCGACAGCCCCGCCACCCAAGGCGACGACGTCGAGGTGCCGACGCTTATATTTCGCGGCAAGTGTCCCGACGGACGCCCCGATAATATTGAGCCGTTTATCGGCATCTTCAGCTTTGAAAAGGAAGACTCTTAGTTTTCTAATTCTTTGGGATAAGTGTCACTAATATCCCCACAAGCAATAGCGCCCATTTGTGTGTGTGTGTGTCCAGGTTGCCGACGGTAGCCGCGCTTTGGCGTGCCGGTACCGGAAAGTTTTGAGTGCTCGGGTATTCAGCGGTGGGCGAGCCGCTAGCTCGGGTTGCCGGATCCAGCGCGGGGACAAAAGGAGGGGTGGCGACCGAGCAGTTTACCCTGTTTGGGAACGTGCCTTAGGCACACGGGTGAAAAATTTCATTAGCGGTTTGGTTAGATAAGCAAGCACACCCACGCTCCACCGTTTAGCGGCTACATAGAGTCTTAATACATTCAACGTCGTATACATTGAGATAAAACGTAAACCGTTATCGGTACCTGCCACCGACGTTTCAAGACGGTTTTATCAGCGGTAGCCTATACTCTATTACTTGGCGATTGTTGTGGTTATGGTAAATAGTGGGGCAGGTCGAGGGACAGTGGTGTTGGTCGGATGCTGGTTCCGCCAAGCAAACTCGCCGAACCGATCATCACCTCCAGTTGGCGGCGGGTGAGGTCACTCACGGTGGCACAAGGGGGGCATATCGAAGAAAAAACATTCAAAAAAGGCCTCGCCAAAAAAAAAACGTGCGCAATGCGGGTTTATCTGCCGAGGTCTTCTACGATAGAGCAGGTGCCGGCTGTCATTTGTGGGGTCGGCTTTCATATGACATCCCCCAGGAAGAGCGAGCCTTTCGATTCAGGCTTGTGTGCAGTACTCGGGGACCGACTTATTGCCATGTGAATAACCCCCAATTTGCGAGCGGGTGGGGTTTCCGGAAATTTACGCTAATCAGTAATTGCAATAGTACCAGAATGACACTCTACGTAGCATCATCAAACCACGCCCATCAGTTCTAGCGGCTTGTTTCCGATTCGGCGGCGGGCCCGATAAACCCCACTTTTCACCGCACTCAGTGCGAACACTGACCCCCCTCCCATTGACCGAGGCATAGCATATGAAACCGCAGTATACGCAGGAAGCACTCGGACTATATAAACCCCCGCGTTTCCAACCCCGGGGTCTTTCCTTCACTGATCCCTCAGTTTTACAACTACTAGCATGAACAGATTGAACCAATTGTCGGGCCAATTGAACCCCACCGGTAAGGACGCCATCAGACAAAAGAACCCCGACGACGTCGTCATCGTCGGCGCCTACAGAACCGCTCTCACCAGAGGGGGCAAGGGTAAGTTCAAGGACGTCGGCTCCGACTACATTTTGTCGAAGTTCATCGCCGAATTGCTCAAGAAGACCGGGGTCGAACCCAAGGACATCCAGGACGTTGCCGTCGGTAACGTGTTGAACAAGGGTGCCGGGGCCACCGAACACAGAGGGGCGATGTTGTCTGCCGGTATCCCTTACACCGCCGGTTTCATCGCCATCAACAGATTCTGCTCGTCGGGGCTCATGGCTATCTCCGACATTGCCAACAAGATCAAGACCGGCGAGATCGAATGTGGTTTGGCCCTTGGTGTCGAATCGATGTCGAAGAACTACGGTGCCGGCGCCTTGCCCACCGTCGACGAACACCTCATTGACGACCCCGAAATGCAAAAGTGCATGATCCCCATGGGTATCACCAACGAAAACGTTGCCGCCAAGTACAACGTCCCCAGAGCCAAGCAAGACGCCTTTGCCGCCAAGTCGTTCAACAAGGCCGAAGCCGCCCAGGCCGCCGGCAAGTTCAAGTCGGAAATCTTGCCCATTGAAGCCCTCATCAACGAAGGCGACGAAGACGACGAAAAGTGGGTCACCGTCACCGTCGACACCGATGAAGGTATCAGAAAGGGTGTCACCGCCGAATCGTTGGGCAAGATCAGACCCGCGTTCAAGGCCGACGGGGTCACCACCGCCGGTAACTCGTCGCAAGTCTCCGATGGCGCAGCCGGTGTCTTGTTGATGAAGAGATCCGTCGCCGAAAAGAAGGGGTTGCCCATTGTCGGTAAGTTCGTCCTCTGCTCCGTCGTCGGTGTCCCCCCTGAAATCATGGGTGTTGGTCCCGCCTACGCCATCCCCGAAGTGTTGAAGAGAACCGGGTTGCAAGTCAACGACATCGACCTCTACGAAGTCAACGAAGCCTTCGCCGCCCAGGCCCTCTTCTCGCTTGAACACGTCGGTATCCCCTTGGACCGCGTCAACAAGAACGGTGGTGCCATCGCCCTCGGCCACCCTCTCGGTGCCACCGGTGCCAGACAATACGCCACCGCGCTTCCTCAAATGAAGCCCGGTGACATTGGTTTGTCGTCGATGTGCATTGGTTCGGGTCAAGGTGCTGCCTCGATCTTCGTCAAGGAATAGTTTAGTTATGATTTAATGAAAACGAGAACGGAACACTACATTGTAGGGGGGGTTGTTGGCAACGTAGAATGTCATCGAACCCGCATTTACATCCTTGCAGTCATCACTTCCTTCTGTCGCTACCGCTACCAGATTTGACTATAGATCACGATTTATGATTAAAGTGACTATATTTTTGATTTTTGATATCACGTAACATCGTTTAACCTTAAGAAAGCCCTTTAAATCAGCCACCTTTTGTATTTGTGAACTGCAGGGTGATTGCGCATCTACGCTTCGAATTTCCATCGATCGTCACGCACCCTTGCTTCCACAAGACTTTTGAAAAATTAAGGAATAAAGCACAAGATGGGTTTAATAAACGTAAGTCTTGACCTTTAGTGATCTCAGGTATCAGTATATTTGAAAAGTATTCGCTGTAGTCATCATAACCCCTACTGGAAGCAATAACCTGTTGGGTAGTGGCTGGTGACAAATTACGACCGCCTCCCCACATATTAACGCTCGGTGCCGAAATTACCGAGCATCGGAGAGTTTACAACGTGGGCGCACAAAATGTGATGAAAACTAGCAGTAATGAATGAAATAAACTATCTGGATACATGCTAGAACCTCTCTTTAACTCCCTATCATCTGTAACCACTTCTATCCGGTGGCAATCGGGGAATTCCATGAAATAATTCGCTCGGCGCAAGTATGTCACGTGATACGCACGCTGGTAGGTTCCATCCCCTTCCACCCACGGCCAAAATTTTTCACATTAAAGCGGCCCACCACTCCCACTTCCAATCCCGCAAACAATGTTGAGATCGACCACGAGAACTTTTGTGCGGAACTTGTCCCACAAGGAATTGAAGTTTGGCGTTGACGGCAGAGCCGCCCTCCTCAAGGGGGTCAACACCCTCGCCGACGCCGTCTCCGTCACCTTGGGTCCCAAGGGGAGAAACGTATTGATTGAACAGCAATTTGGCGCTCCCAAGATCACTAAGGACGGGGTCACTGTCGCCCGTTCGATCACTTTGAAGGACAAGTTTGAGGACATGGGGGCTAAGCTCTTGCAAGAAGTGGCCTCGAGAACCAACGAGTCCGCCGGTGACGGTACCACTTCCGCCACCGTGTTGGGGAGATCGATCTTCACTGAATCGGTGAAGAACGTCGCTGCTGGTTGCAACCCCATGGACTTGAGAAGAGGTACCCAGGCCGCCGTCGACCACGTCGTCAAGTTCCTCCAAGCCAACAAGAAGGAGATCACCACTTCGGAAGAGATTGCCCAAGTCGCCACCATCTCCGCCAATGGTGACCGTCACATCGGTGAGTTGTTGGCCCTGGCCATGGAAAAGGTTGGTAAGGAAGGTGTCATCACCGTTAAGGAAGGTAAGACCTTGGAAGACGAATTGGAAGTCACCGAAGGTATGAGATTCGACCGTGGTTACATCTCGCCTTACTTCATCACCGACACCAAGTCGGCCAAGACCGAGTTTGAAAACCCCCTCCTTTTGATCTCGGAAAAGAAGATCTCGACTTTGCAAGACGTGTTGCCGTCGTTGGAAATTTCTAACCAGACCAGACGTCCTCTTTTGATCATCGCCGAAGACATTGACGGCGAAGCCCTTGCCGCCTGTATCCTCAACAAGTTGAGAGGCCAAGTGCAAGTGTGTGCCGTCAAGGCCCCCGGTTTCGGTGACAACAGAAAGAACATCTTGGGTGACATTGCCATCCTCTCTGGTGGTACCGTGTTCACCGAGGAATTGGACATCAAGCCCGAAAACGTCACCGTCGACCTCTTGGGTTCGTGCGGCGCCGCCACCATCACCAAGGAAGACACTGTGTTGCTCAACGGTGAAGGCACCAAGGAAATGATCCAACAAAGATGTGAACAGATCCGTGCCTCCGTCGACGACAAGGCCACCAGCGAATACGAACGCGAAAAGTTGCAAGAAAGACTTGCTAAGCTTTCCGGTGGTGTCGCCGTCGTCAGAGTCGGTGGTTCGTCGGAAGTTGAAGTCGGTGAAAAGAAGGACAGATACGACGATGCCCTCAACGCCACCAGAGCTGCCGTGCAGGAAGGTATCTTGCCCGGTGGTGGTACCGCTTTGATCAAGGCCTCGACCACCTTGGACGAAGTCTACGACCAATGCCACAACTTTGACCAAAAGTTGGGTGTGCAAATCATCCAAAAGGCCATCACCAAGCCCGCTACCAGAATCATCGAAAACGCCGGTGAAGAAGGTACCGTCATTGTGGGTAAGGTCAAGGACGAAGAGGAATTCAATATCGGTTACGACTCGGCCAGGGGTGAATTCACCAACATGATCGAAGCCGGTATCATCGACCCCTTCAAGGTCGTCAAGAACGGTTTGGTCGACGCCGCCGGTGTCGCCTCGTTGTTGGCCACCACCGAATGTGCCATTGTCGACGTCCCCGAACCTAAGGGCCCTGCTGCTCCTGCCGGTGGCATGGGCGGCATGGGCGGTATGCCCGGCATGCCTTTCTAAAGGTGAAGTAGACCCAGAATATTTGTAAATAGGACACAATTAATGAGTATGATGAAGTGAGAAAATATGATCGTAGTTGTCTAAATACATTTTATGACAAACCGTCCTCCACCGGCGGCGGTTTACGCCGAAGCAGCTTAGACAGGGCACGATTAGCAAGCGTGTGGTGGGGGGCTTCATCTTCCAGCAAATCGATCGCGGCATCGTCAAATTGAGGCGCTGACGGCATCAATGCCAGCGGCGGGTCTTCGAGGAACGTCTCTTCATGGGAGTGTACCGAGGAAGTGTCGCCACTACCAAACCCTTCACCGACGTTACCAAAGTCATACGACGGTTTCTTAGTCAAATCAGGGTTGACAGTGGGGGGACGGTCAAACCCTTCGAGGGGGTTACCCATCGACACGTTGGATGTCTTACGGCCACGCCGGTTGGAGATCATTTGTGGCGGAGTATACAGGTGCTCCAGTACCGTTGGCGACGGCGGTTTATCATCCTTAAAGTACCATTTGCCGATCTTCTTCAACGCTCCGCTACCCGACAGACTAGTCAGTGATGTAGGCTTAGCGATGGGAACGGCGGGGGCAGTGGCCACCGAGTCGGCAAGCGACGCTAAGTCAGCATCGCTATTCGGTGACAGAAGTCCGTCTAGAGTAAACGATTTTGAGTTGCGAAGCCGTTGTCTCATCGCCTGTGCTTTCACTTGAGCCTTGGAGAATGTCGACAGCGCTGCCTTTTGAATACGTTTAGCCAGTGGGGTTCGGTCAGGAAGGTCATCGGCGACTTCATCCAATGACTCATGGTCGGTGCTCTCTTTAGACTCTTTGGTCAGTTGAGTCGCTAAAGATAACAGCGAGTTACGCAGACGAGTCAGCGGGGCCTTTTCCAATGAAGCAGCTGTTGACGGTTCGTCTTCAGTGGTTTCGGGACGAACCAGTTTATCCCAAATACCACCGCGGTATACTTCATCCTGAGTATCGTAGAAGGTCATGTCATCCCAATGAGGAAGCACCAACAGGTCACGGATTGCTTCTTCAAACTTCTTTTGGATCAGGTTGGTGACAAAGTTATACAGCAATTGGCGACTCAGCACCACCGGTTCGATCTTAAGCTCCATTTGTGGTTCAGTTTCGTAAGTGTACCATACTCTTTCTGAAGGTGGAGGCTTAATCTTGATGAGCATGGGTCCAGCAAACTTATTCAACGTGATTTTCAAGGTGACATCCATATCACGTTTGTTAAGGCGTAAACCGGCGACGGCAATTGACATTTTGGTGGCGATTTCTACCAGCATTTTCCCCGTATAAGTGAGGTAAGTCAGGAGAATGACGGTGCCATCAGGGTTAATTTCCTTCAATTGAGGGTAAGTGAAGTACGGAGCCGAGTCCCCAGGATAGATGTGAGTGATTTTGAACTCGTCCATGAAACCGGGTTTCTTAATCTTAGTAAGTTTCCGCAGAAGTTTACTGTACAACCAGTTATGGATGGTATGAGTTTTTTGTAAGCCAAGGAATAACCGTCCCAATAACGCGTTGAGCCATTTAGTCTGCAATTGCCCTTCACTGGAGTAGAGGGTAGAGATCAAGTCGATCATATGCTTAGTGTCAAAGTGAAGGGCTTTGGCGTAGATCATGGGGTCGAACGAGCTACCGGTGAGGGCCAGCTTTTTGATGAGACGCGTAGCTCGAATGAGGGCAAACCACCAGTCTTCCTTATCGATATTATAGTCACAGTAGATGAAGAACGCCGCGCCCTTAGGCGGCGGTTGCGCCAGCAGCTGTTCCATCATCGGCATGAACTCCAGCGGGATCACGGCGATCGCGGAGTACTTCGTGAAGAGCGCCAGCTCCATCATCTGGGGCGGCCATAACCGCACAAAGTGGTTAGAGAGGACAATGACGTGTTTGACGTCAGCGCACCGCTCGTCCTTATAGAGGAAAAGGTTACCGTGCTTAAGCACAGCGTAGTAGCGGTGTTTGCGCTCCTGAGGATCAGTAGTTGGCGAGGCAGCAGCGGTAGCACTAGCGCTACCAGCAGACCGCGGCGGATGAGGGATGGTACTGCCATCATCATTGACGTGGTGTTGAGCCAATTTGTAAAGCGTCAGGTATGCCAGTTTGGTATCCTGGTCCGAGATTGGCGGCGCTGGTGTGAGATCGTCGGCGGACTCGAGGTATTCGGTGGTGACGAGGATCCAGCCCTCTTTGTATGCCTCCAACCCCAGCGAGCGCAACTCCTCGAGTTCGCCGGCGCGTATCAGCGACAGCAGCAGCAGCTTTGACGGCGACGCCTCTCGCAGGTGGACCAGCGACAGCGCTATTGGCGCTACCTCGGGTTCTTTGGCGAGACGGTGGCTGGGGAGGTAGATGAAATATAGGTAGAAGAGCCCCGGGAGGAACGTGACCCCGCCCACGACGTAGGCGACAAGCAACGCAAACAAGCCCATGGGGGATCGGTGACGAGAAGCACTGGCTTGAGACTTGGGGGCTCCGTCTGGCTGGTGGTGTTTACCCTGAGGCACCCTGTCCGGTCGAGATCAAGACGTGGCAGTGCGCGACTCGCGATCCGGCGCCGCGGAGGCGCTCTGCCAGGTCGAGGTAACAAGACAAGGATATGGAATATCAAAGCTTTGAGTGGGTGTATCAAATGATGAATATATCACAATTCTTTATTGTTATCGGAAAATTTGATTTAGCATTCTCGAAGATACGTGGGAGAGGCTGTGCAGTTATTGTCTTACATGGGCGCTCTGGCGCGATTGTTTAGTGACGTTGGTGCTGGCTTCGGCACATATGGCTACCGAGCAATTTTCAGCATTTGCGGTGGGGGAGGGGGGAGCAGAGGGACAGTGCTGGCGGCGTTGTCGAGGGGTGGCCACCAGCTCCTGCTGACGTAGCGTGCACTGCATCGCCGATGGGGGGCACTAACCCTGCATTTTGAGATGTAGCTGCCACCTGCACCCGATCCATCGAGCACCGCGCCAACAATAACGCCACGGACGCAAAATGTGGAAACGGGCAGTGGCAACGGTTGGCGAGAGGATCTCGGGGTGAAACGATAACGTCATGGGTCGTTTCAAGGAATACGGGCTCCCCGGATATTACACAGAGGGCAAGCATCAGGGCGGGCGCCGCCCCCGATGGCGTGGGCCACAAAACGACTAAATCTACTTAAGCATTGGTCTCCAAGGAAGAAATGTAACACGGGATTTTGGTAACCTCGGTAAAACCCATTAGCTGCTGCAGACTAACATTTGCTCTGCTGTATGCCTACTTCTTTGGCATAGTCTTTTTGGTGTCTCTCCTCTGCGGCTGGCTGAATTTCTTTTTTTTCTTTTTCGCGCGGTTACTCGCGTGGGGCGCACCCACGTACACCACCATCAAACACTCCCCCCTTGGAGTACGCCCTGGCAAATGTCTGAGTCTCGAAGCTTCCGCCCGTACGACCGGGCGCCGCTGGAAAACGACTACCCCCGCATTGACTTGGGTAGGCTCAGAGGCAGCCACGTCCACCTCGTGCGGGACCGGGTGCCGTCGCCGAGCGACGTTAAGCGCTACCCACCGAACCCGCCCGCGGGCCTGGTGCGGATGTCCACCTACAACCAGCCCCATTCGGGGACTCGGGCGCCGGCTAACCAATACGAGTATGACATTGAAATCATGCCTCCTCCCCCTCGGCGCCGCGAAGGCGCTCGTCGCTCGGTTTCCGTGGTAGACCCCGAAGCCGAAGCGCGCCATCAAAAGGAAATGGGCCAGCTTCAGGAAGAGATTGATATACTCCGCGAGAAAGTGAAGAAATTGACAGCCCGTGTCAAAAAGGCTGACGAGCGCGACGTTGACCATCGCCACGAAAAGGAGCTTAACGAAACAGCGGAGCTGAATTACATGCAAGGATTCATCGACGGCTACCAGTACGCTAGTGGGGAAGCGCTCCCTAGCCCCGTCATTGCGAAGTTTGCCGCTCAGGGAATGTTTATCCCCGCGCCAGCGCACCCGGCTGGCCCCACGGCGCCGCAATTCCAGCAGCGCCTGGTGGCTGTGGGCGCTGGTGCTACAATGCCGACGAGACCAGCGACGACGTGGCGGTCGACGTCGACCCAAACGGGCCCGCTCCGGTTTAAAAAGGGCACGCAAACCAGTCCCCTCGTCCACGCCCAAGCCACGCAAACGCCTGTGGTGAAGGGCCCGATTCGCAGCGGGCGCCCTGCGGGTGCGTCGAATCCGGTATCTGGCGCAGCGAGCAGCGCTCGCCATGGCCGGGGGATCTCTGGCAATCGCAACGAAGATCTCGAGCCAGCGCAGCGGCTCGCCGACAGCCCGCCTTTGCGCGAGCCCGCCACCCGCAACCGCCACGTCTCGTCGTGGTCGTCACCAGATAGCGACGACGACCTCCACGATACCGACTACACCGACACCAACGTCACCAACGTGACAACCGAGGCTCGCTCATCGCGCCAAACTGCGCGTGTGGTGGTCCTCGAAGAACCCTCCGACGTCGACCTAGAGGCGTCGCGCCACCCCGTTATCCCGCTCTGGGGGTCGGGCGCCACCGAGGGTCTTTCCCGGAACAACTCGCCATAAAATTGGCGTCTAATGTGTAATGACAAATAACGAAGAGTAACGAGAGTAATGTGATATGCGTAATCTGACTAGCCCAACCTTAATATGCGCGGATACATATGCTTCCGTCACAGTTTGCGACACGCCCGCCGCCACCCAAATGGCTCGATTTTTTTTGCAACATTTCGGGGGATTGGCTCCATCAACAGTGCAGACGTAGGTTGAGGGTCATAGTGCCTTGCAGTCTGGAGTTTGGCTCACGCAGTCACCGGCAGGTTGCTACTGCACATAAGGCCAGTGCAGTTAAAGAAAGGAGACACAGTACTGGTCGCCACCCGGCTTAAATTTGGTAACACTGTGTAGCCAGAGAGTACTGTAGACACCGAAACAGCGTAATAAGGATTATTTTGGGGGTCTTACCAGGGCTTAGCCCACGTCTTTTCGAACAGTTCCAAAAAGTGTCTGGTTCTGATTAGTTACCCCTGACCAGGAGAAATCGATCGCTTATTGTATAGATTGTAAGACAAAATCTCTGTCGGAGTTTGGTGCTGATCGCTATCAGCTAGCAGTTGACAACCCGACGGTGTCTTGGCATCAGACACGTCCCCACAGGGTATCACGGCATGGCGCTAGCTTCGGTGCCAGGTGCGTTTCTCAGGCAGTCAGTTCCGTGGGTTTGTAGGAGTCTGTCGCTAAAAAAACCAATTACAAACGTCGCAAATAAGCCCCCTACGCGAGGGACCTCGCTGTTAGTAGCCCGGGATACATATGCCCTCTGCAGCGTCAGCCTAGCAAATTTTTTTTTGATTTTGGGGGGAAAATTTCACCCTAGCATCAGGCCACTGTTCGCTTAGCGCAAGCAACCATTATTTCTTGATTTGATGATGCTAACACATAAAACAGATTGTCCCAGCTACAGTTTGGAGGTTTCGGGGTAATACCCCCGGGTCACAGTGGCCTCTATTTTTCGCCGTGTAAACTATGCCGTTTGGACCGCCTTGGGCTGTGCGCAAACGTTTTCCGCATGACGCACTGGATTTCACTATATCGCCCTGAGCCGTTAGGTGTCACTGATGGGTGCGGGTCCGCGGACATGCGTGAAGCGGGCGCATGGGGATCACAGCATTAACCTAACGAAAAAAAAAATCATAGGGGCAAATCGCGCCGTGATTGGCCGGACCCAGTCCGACGCTTACCGAAACCATCAGCGTTGCAGTTCCATCAGTACGACGAGATTTTCATTCAGTGTCGGCTATGTCTGCTGGCCAAGGCGGTCCTAGAATTTGGTGGTACGTACGGGTCGTATCCATGCTGGACGTATCGTTCCCTCAAGGTAAGCATTATACCTGCGACCCTCGCTGCTGTGGGTGAACGATCGCCGCGCTGATGGGTGGTATTGTTGAAGTCACCGGTATTGCTTGGCTCGTAACACTAGTTGGCAACTAGACCTAGCGTGACTGGGGTAGAGGTGCTTTCAAAGTTTCTTTTTTCTTTTTGGTGCCGTGGAGGACGGATTGGGATAGGATTTGGTTGGATTACAAACAGTATACGTAGAGTAAGCAGGGTAGGCGCTTGTACGTACCGCTAGACGTATGCTCCTTCGTTTTGCCCACCCAGACACCTGTGGGCAGACGCTTACCAGTGCGTTAACCAGCAGCCGGCAGTCGCCACCTAGAAACATGGCTGGGAAACTTTTCACTTTAACTATGTATGGGGCAAGCGGCCAATGCCTAAGCGTCGCGTTCCGGGGTGCTGGCACTCCCCTCACACACGGTCATTTTTAGGTTACCTACGCCAAAAATGACTCACTTAGGATATGATGAAAGTTTTTTCACTCATTATTGACGGGAAGCCTACTGGGTGATTTGGTACGGGGATCTTATGGTTACGAGTGACAGGACCTCCTTTCGTCATTACTTAGCGGAATCTTGGCCAAGGCATCAAAGTGGCTATATGCCGGCTGTCATGTACATAAGCATTGTGAGGCGGGAGACGGCAGTGACGGTAACACAAACTGGCGAAATTTTCATTTGGTCGGGGGGCAATAGAGATTAGAAAACTATGGGGTACGATGAAGCCCGCTATCGAGAGTATATCCCGATTTTTAGTTTCAAAATCAATTGGAGATTTTTGGTGAACAATAACGACCCATATGTTTATTGTTTTCCTTTTGGAAGTTACACGGCAGCGGCGTGCACAGACAGAAGTCGAGCGAGGGGTGAAAGGGAAAAGGCGTGGGGGAGCGGGCTCAGGCGTGGACCAATGGGCACCAGCAAAACGATGCAAGCACGACGGGAACGTATACGCCAACAAACAGGGGAATTTTACTTGCCGGAGCCCCCCGGACGGATAAACTGGCCAATGTTTTTTTTTACTTGTTCACCGGCTGGGTGTACATGCGCAGTAAGCGTCGTTAGCAACGCACTAGCGGCAGAAATGTGAGACATCGACTACCGGGGGAATAGAGAGGGGTGTAGAGAAGGGGCCGACTTAGTCGTGGAATAACAAAGAAATTGTAGTGGGTTTTCGATAGAGCAATAGCTGCCCGGTAGAAGTTAGGTTTAGGCCCATTTTCGCACTCCGGCTAATACGCCGTCTAGCTGACGACAGAGTACATAAGACGACTCACTTCTATGCAGAGCGTACAGACAACATTCCCGTATGCCGGTCTTTTCCCTGCTACAACAAACAACTAGTGCCTAGCGGTGCTCAATGCGTCCTATTCCATTAAAACTATCAAGTGGTAAACATATTAAAAAGGTGAAATAAAAGTCCCGTCCCAATGCAATCCGTTAAAATCCTAATGTAGCGTCGACCAGTCGCTAGTAATTATTCACACAAAAAAGTCTCTGATCGACAAGTCGCCCCCGGCCACCACCTCCTGGGTGCTGGCCACGTTCTGGCGCTTGAACCACTTGTTGTAGTCTTCGGTGGTCTCCGTGCTCCGGGGCAGGGGCAGGTACCATTCCTCGTCGCCGGCGGCCAAGTTGAGCTGGCCGGGGCCACGGTAGTACGAGAGCTTCTTGAGGTCGATTTGGGGCAACTGCGGCGCCTGGGTCTCCGTGGGCAGCTTGGGAGCAGCGCCGTCGTCGTCCAGGTCGTCAAACTCGTCGTAGGAGAAGTAGTCCTCCATCAGCAGCTTCAGCAGCTTCGGCTGGCTAAAGTTGACGTTGCGGAAGAAAGGCGCTTGAGGCGCTTTGGCCGTGGGCCGCGTCGCCGCCGCCAGCTTGGGCTCCTCCTTATAGTTGAGCTGGGTGAATTGGGGGTCTTCAAGGCGAGCCTTACGCATCCGCAGATAGTAATTACGGAGCACTTTTTCACTGACCACCTGTTGGTAGTTGAGCCCTTCCAATTCGGGGAAGTATTCTTCTTTCACTTCCCCCAGCGACTCAGGGATTTCGTTCCACCATTCTTGGTTGTGGTACAGCAGGAGCAGTAACAACTTCTCCACGGGGTCGATGCGGTCTTCGGGGTGGTCCTTCTTGAAGCGTTTGGTAGAGCCTTCAAGGTCCGCCGATCTTTTCATGGAAACTCCCTGTGGTTTATGACGATAGACAAACCAGGTCTCGTCTATATATATATCCCTAATCTATGTGCCTCTACACACACCATAAAAATTTTTCAGCCTGAAAAATTTTCTTCATGTATATGTGCATAAATGCTTGTTGGTGTGCAGGACGATTAGCTAATACAGATTTGAGGGAAGTGATGCAGATTTATTCAGTCAACTTGGTGAGAAAAAAAAAGCTAAGGGGGAACGACGCCTGCCCCAAAACCACGCCCACCAATGGCAGCGCCGCCATTCGTAATCGCTATTATAACTATTCAATGCTACCATTGGTATTTCATAACAAGGGATTGGTACGGCGGCTACTACGGCCATCAATAATTTGCTTTCGTGGGGAAGCAACGGGGGTTACTTTTTTAAATCGTGCGTGGAGGCCCTCTCCCACTTTTTCCTCAGGGTGCGAAAATGGCGACGGCGCCGCGGGTGGCAAATGCCGCTTAGTGGTCACGACTGGAGAGAGCGCCCCGACCGATTCTGTCTTGGCTGTACGTGGCAACAACCACTACCACCATACGTATAGTTGTAGACGAGAGGTGGGCCCCGCCCTTAGTCTATTGTGTGCGTACCTAGAACCCGCCGCAAGCCCCGTTGGCCGCAAGTCACTCGAGTTGCGAGCGCCGTCGCGCCTGCCAGAGAAACCTCACTACACACGCCCACACACACCCCAATCATTGTAAGCAACCGTCAGTGGCACCCACGAAAATGTAACCTAAGATCATCCGTTTGTCACTTGGCAAGCAGTGGCAAGCAGGCAACGCTTCCATTGCTTCGCCTAGAATCATGCAACCCTCGCTCCACTGATCACTCACTCCACTGACTCATAAACACTGACCCAAGGAAAATGGGTGAAACCGCTTTGCCGATAAGAAATGCCTTCGCCGTCGCCAGCGACAACAATCTCCATCGGGCTCGACCACGAGCCCTAGCCCCCCAGCACTAGCTGTACGGCGGTCCCCGTCACTTTCGCCCAGCGCCCATTGTTTGTGCGTCTGATCAATACATCTAATCGTACTGCACCGCTGCCTGGGTTTGCCAGATGGAACGTACCTTCTGTCATCATGCGATTCCTGCCAGCGATCGCCCATAAGCCACCCGTGGGGGTTTAGGCTATTGACGTAATTACGTCGCGATAGCCGCCAACGGTGACACAGAGTGTGAGTGGCCACGCCTCCGATGGGATTCGATCGCAGGCGGCACCCACGACGCGAGTGGTGATACACAACACAATCTACCCCTCTACAAAACGTTCCCTACGGAAATCCACCGTCAACGCTCCTATCGCCGAAAGGTGGTGCACCAGTGCCAACGGAACAGTAGTGGCTCGGTTTAAGCTCGACCTACAGCTCGACCCACAGGGTAGCTTTTTTTGCCGTGCCGTGGCCCTGGCACATTTCCGAATAGTGGACCACCGGTAATGTACGCAGCGTTTACGTCACTCAAAGATAACAGAAGGATCGGGGGTCATTATCTAATGTAGGCAACCACGAGGACAAAGACACTTGTGTGTGATTACGGTTGCCATGGGTGAGCACGGTCTAGTTTAGGTTTATTTGCATACCAACGCCGCTAACACCCGTGGGTGTCCCGCGGGACACCGCCCAGCAATAGCGTGTGTTTAGTTCTATATGTCACAGAATAGCAAAGTTCCCACAAAGGGGGGGACGCAAGTGGGGATCTGGTTAACAATGCACCCTTCTATACCACGTTTTGACGTTTTGGGGGGTGTGAGAAATTGCATCCGCACTACCCGCGGGGCAACGTTGGCGGGCACTGTCTCTTTTCCAGTTATATTGGCAGCAGTAGTAATGATAATCACGCTTGCGCTTCCATCGCCTGCTTGATCGACGCAATCACCGCCGTCGTCTGGATCTTATCGTTGCCTCCCCGCAGAATGGCATACTCAATGTCACTTAACCGCGATAACACTTCCAAACGGACTTGGGGCTTAAGCTGGTACTGATCCAACGATTGCACAAAGCCGGTAATTAAATCGACTAATGCAATGCCTTTGGCCGACTTGTACTTGGTCACAGTCGTGACGGCGGTGGTCCAGTCATCCCGTAACACACTGCTAAGACACGCTTCGATATCTTTAGGGTGCACTGACCCCATACACTCGTAGATCATGTCTTCGTCAATTGCTCCGTTGTCTGACGCAGCCTTGCATGCTTGCAACACGTTGAGCGCCCGTCTCATGTCACCTTGGCACAATTTCACCACGGCGTCGTTTGCTGCCGGCGTCAACTGGAGTGACTCGGCCCGCACGACGTCGTCGATCTGATGCTGGATGCCGTCATTGGTGATAGGGTTGAATCTGAAGCGGGTACACCGCAGCAATACCGCCGGATTTAATTTGTGAGCATAGTTGGCAAGGATGCAGAAACGGGTGTTTTTGGTGTACTTCTCGATGATCCGCCGCAACGAGTTTTGCGCCACCAGGGTCATGGCGTCGGCCTCATCCAAAATGATGAGTTTGAACCCTTGACTGAAGATTTGTCGGGTCAGGGCGAACTCTTTAATTTGGTTCCGCACCACGTCAATCCCTCTATCGTCGGAAGCATTAAGTTCAAGCACCATATTCTTATAGTTTTTACCGTAGATCTCACGAGCTAACGCCACGATCGTCAGGGTCTTCCCCGTCCCCGGAGGACCATAGAAAAGGAGATGGGGTAGCCGCCCTTCGTGGACAAACTTGCGCACGGTGTTGACGATCTCATCCTGGCCAAACACGTGGTCGAGGTCTTGCGGACGGTACTTTTCTACCCTGACTTAGTTAGTATCAGATTGGGGTAATTGTGAACACCATAAATTTCACTTACCAAGGGAGGGTGTCGTTGGTAGTCATGACGCGACGCGTATAGTGCGACTCGTGATTTTTAACAAGGCAAAACTCAGTGTCGCGCTGAGATTAAAGAACAACGACAATTTATGAGATTCCATAATTTGTTAATTGCTTATATGTTAATTGACTATATGAATGTAGTGTATATAAATATTGGTTTATCAAAAGATTACCAAAAAGACCATAGTGAAGACGATGGCGAGAATGCTGGGGCGGCTACGCGGGGCCGCGGATTTTTCTTCCAGAATCACCCAAAGGATGTTATGACTGACCAAATTACAAGTAGGGAACTCCGAGTCCTTATCGTAGAAGTTATAGCTTTTAATCACCAGCTGGTTACGCGTAGGACACTGGAAATTAAAGTCAACGGGACAATCGCGTACGAGAGCATAGCAGTTATCGATACACGGCATGATCTCGTAGTATGGGTTTGGCGGGCTCACTTGCTTGTTGATGAAGTCACTACGACTCTGATTGACGTCCCTGAACACGTAGAAGTCTTGTTGTTCCGTAGTGCATCGAGGGACGGTGACGCTACAGAGCCAATCTCGATACAGTTCATCACAATCGTCGCAATTGACAATGGGGGAAAACCGTGTCTCGTCGGAAGCATTACACGCCACTTGTTGTAAGGCATAGGAAAAGTTTTGGTAAAGGTCTTTGGCCTGATTGTCATAAAGCTGACGAAGCTCAGTGCGATTGAATTGAGGGTTATTCGGTACCGCATACAGCACTCCCTGGCAAAATTCAAGATCATAGATAAGCTTGCAGGAATTCAGATTCATCGTTTTGAACTCAAATGGTTGATAAACTGCCCCACCGTAGTCTTTCCCTTTAAACGAACTGAGCAAATACGCAAGATACCTGGTCAGCGCATTTAGTCCGGAGACGAAGAATTGCTGCTGAAGGAACCCATTCCGCAGCGTATAACTGGTCTCAAACAACAGCAGTTCAAATAGCGGTGGCGTATTGCGCACAGCACACCACAGCGAATTAAGCATGGCAAACTTATCTTCATACGTAGCGGGGAAGATGAGAAGCGAATATTGTGAACTATTGACGTTTAACTCGTCAAAAGTATTGTTTGTGGTCAAATTACCCGTCACAATAAGCGCCAGATCCAGATCGGCGTCGACCAACTGCGCCCATTGGCGATCGTCCCATTGGAAGACAAGATCGTTCTGCAGCACCCCAATCTGGTAAGTCCAGCTTGCCGTACGATTAGTGTTTTCTGGCGCTCTCACAGCGATGTACAATACGTCAAATTGGTCAGCCGCCGTCCCCAGAGGAGAGGGGGCAGCACTGATGCCGTCATCGTCGTCATCATCATCATCGGAATCATTAGCCCGTGGCACTTCAGTAATCGCTTGAAAGTAGCCGTTTTTGAATTCAATCATCGTCCCAAGCTCCAAATTGCCAAACACAGAACTGTTAAACAGGTAATACACGGTTAACAGTCGGTCACCAGGGAACACATTATACGGCTGCAGACACAAATTGCCCAGCAAAAAGATAAGGAACTGATACACCAGCCCCAACCCACTGGTAGTATTAACATTAAATGAATAGTAGCGGGTCTCCAGCTGGAGGATCAGGTCGCGGATGGGAGTAAACTCTTGTAAGTCCTGGTTATCGTCGCCGCCTCCCGCCAAATTACTCAACGGATTGGCTCCTAGGTCTTGCAGAGCCAGCGACGAAGCCGAGGCACTGTCCAGAGCCAGTTGCAGGCTCGAGGACTTGCCGCTGCTTGAAACCAGGGTGATCGACAGCTTGGCCACAAGGGCGGACGGCAGCATCATCCCCTTATCAAGGTCGCCAAACATGAGATCCTCAAGGCTCGCTAGGACCACCGCTAGCAACAACACCCATAATTTCATCACGGACGTCACGGAGGCTCTCGGTAGTCACCAGTTGATGGTGGAAATGGGGGCTGGGTTGGTTGAGTGTTGGTGCTCGTAACGATTAGTTGAAGTGGGTCACGTGAATGGTCTCTAAAGAAAGACGAGAGATCCAAGTGCCAAACCAACGCCTACCTTTTATTCACAAACCGTAAGCATCAGTATTAACGTCCAATAACGTGTTTACGTGATTATCGAATTCATTACCGTCGACGTTTGCGGATGAAGTTGTAGCTTCGATTTTGGTACCGGCGCGCGACCGTTTTGATAAACTCACAAGGGGTTGTATCAGTTGACCAAATGAATGCAAAGACCATGGTGCCAAACCTTCGAAATGAAACATTATCGCCGATGAAATGAAAATGGTCACCGTTGATAGCAATCTGATGAACGTTCGGTATGTGGGTGAAGCTATCTGACGAAATTAGTGATGTTTACACCTCACGTCTACGCCACCGCTGATTGAGCGCTTCCGCCGCTACCATCAAAGCATTCAGCATCTTAGCATCTTCCAAGGCGATTCTTTGCTGGCTACTGTTGAAACACTCACTTTTTAGTTCGGGAGGAGTTTCTGATGGCGTCAGCTGATTGTCACTGCTTGGCTGCATTGACGACGCTATTTTAGTAAACAGTGAGACGACGTCGTCGACGAAAAAGTACTGGACCAAGCGAAGCCAAAAAGCATGACGCTACGATTGCAACACGATTTGAGGCATACTGGTGGGCCGACATTACACAAATGTCCAAAAAGTCACATCAGCTTGGGCCTATGATCATCAGGGAATCGGGGGGCAAGGGAGTGTTGATGTTTACGTTAAAAAAGGCTGGCTGATGGTGCAGGGCTCCAAAATCTTTCTCACAATAACAGACGACGCCCCCTACTTTCAAATCAAATAATTAGTTTCAAGAATGGTCTAGATGAGGAATATCAAAGTTATTGGAGCCACTGAAGTCAGCAAAGTATGACAATATCAAATGAATCGTTGCCACGATGTTTGCAAAGGTGGGAGAATCTGTGATTGTTGAATAAATCTACGATTGCATCTTTTATTAGTTCATGCGTGGGGTTGCGATGGCGACGAGGACAATGGCTGAGGCGGGGATTTAGCTAATTGCCGGGTAACAACTCATCCCAGGTTTTATTAGTTGGCTATATACAGGGCAGTGATATAAAAGACGCTCGTCCGCCCTGTACCTTGTTTTTCTCTTCAAACTCTTACACACCACTTTGGGCGTAACTGTCCCCATGCCTTGTGCATTCGGGGGCAGGCTCCTACGACTCAGGGGTGCCGACGATATGTGGGCTTGCTGCGGCCGCCTGTCCTGAAGGTTGCAGGGCCTGAGCGGGGGTTCCACTGGGGGGGAAGATATCGTCGGCGCTCCTGAGGAGTCGTCGACGTGCGAATTTGCTGTTCTAGCGGTTGCTTGGCCTTACGAAGGTTGCAAGGCAGGAGCAGGGGTTCGCATTGGGGACACGTCAGCGCGCAAAAGGAGCCGACGACGATGTGGATGTGCTGCCCTGCGGTTGCTTGGCCTTACGAAGGTTGCAAGGTATGGGAATAACAGCACATCATTTAGAGACTCCCACAAATGATTCCGGTTGAGTGTCCGCACCCCAGCAAATGAGGCTGATCTGATCACCTCAATCGCAGTGGATAGTGCCGTGCCCGGAGGATGTGGGTTTCCGGTTGAGTGTCCGCACCCCAGCAAATGAGGCTGATCTGATCACCTCAACCGCAGTGGATAGTGCCGTGCCCGGAGGCCTGAGTCTATTTTAGCATGCCAATTTTCAAATAGTTTGTATATAATGGAAAAATGAACGAAGAAGATTGTGATATATTTTGTAGTTGATCAAATTAACTTTAACCAGTTGATAGCACGCGTGCCAGCGCGCGGTTCTTAAAGTATCAATACAAACCTTAAGTTTATTTGAATTGAATGTAAGTCTACAACATCTATTGGTACCATCCCTCACTTTGGCATTATCACTGTCAATTTCCGTAATGTGTGCTATCTGAGGGTTGAGTCTAATATTCAATACCACACCACATCTATCTATCTAAAACCTTTAACGTTCAACCTTTGACGCTCGTCCTCTAACGCTTAAAAAGTTTACTGAAGAAGTGTTTCTTCTTGTGTCCGTCCTTGTCGCCGTCGTGGGATTTCCCTCTCATGGCGTGGATGGTGTGAATGTCAGGGTGTGATCGTCTAGGCTCCAACAGCGGCCGGTCACCGTTGACTTCGTGACTCTTCAGTTTCTGAAGGGCGCTGGTAGCGAGGGGCAGCGGCGATTTCCTCGACGACGGCGTCTGTAAGTCGCCGAAGCGAATGTCTCGATGTCTCGGCGGCAGGGTATCTTCAGGGGACGACACTTTCAGCACCACCACGGGCGGCACTGCGGGACTCGCCAGCCGCAGCTGGTTCTGCTTTAACGCCTTGAGAGTATCGGCGTACGATACGCCCTGCCCTGGAGAAGTGGGCAGGGAGGGCTTATCCTCCACTGGCGAGAGCATCAGCTTCGTCTTGTAAGGGGATTGGTTAAAACTGGTCAGCCCCGTGATCGCGTGAGCAAGCATAGCCCCTTTACCTTTGAAATCAGGGTTGACGGCGCGAATATCGTCACAGAGCTCGGCCAGCTTATCGGAGATCATCCGTAAGAAATTGGCAAAGAATTCTTGGTCACGAGGTCGCTTCTTCAAGGCAACAATGTTTTTGCGCACATCTTTGCGGTAGTCAGTGTAAAGCTTGCCGATCTCGTCAAACGACGAGTACAGGTCTTCCGAGGCCACCAGCAGCTCCAGGTCAATCAGCAACGCGTCGTCGCCGTCGATCTCCGGGTCCCAGTCGCTGGCTTTGCCCCCTGGCTGCTTGGTGGAGTGGATACATCGGTGCTTGCACTCCTCCAAGGGGTCGGGCTCAAACCCGTACTTCTCGTCGATCTCCACCTCGAGATGGTGCTCGTAGTGGGCCATGTTCATCGGCAGCACCACAATCACGGGCAACGGGAACTGACTGACTAACTTGTCGGTGATTTTGCGCGAGTTCCACGCCCGGAGCGGCGCCGTCACCCCCAAGTTGACCTTGGTGGCGGTGCACACCAAGTTGGGCTCGTAGAGCTTGTACATCTCCTTCAACACCTGTTTCGTCTTTCCCACGCATAATTCAAGACATACACGAGCGATGACGTCGGGGTTCATCACCTCCATGCAGTAGTCCATCACGTCGTGGGCGAGGGTGGCCATGTACTCCGGGGAGTTGCGCTGGCGCAATCTCATCTTCGTTGTCATTGCCTGGGGTCGACCGGCGTACGCGGGAGCTCGGTACCCTTTACCGGCGCCGCTACGTCCGTGGCGTTGCTTTAAAAGCTGTCTCAGGTCGATGGCGGCTACCACAACCACCGTGTCGCCGTTCTCCACAAACGAGCGGAATAACCAGTCGAGAGCGACCCAGGTGTGCATTCTGCCCGAGATGTACACCAAGATCACCCGGTTGGGGAGGGTGGGGCGGAGCCAGCCATTGTCGGCGTTGTACAAGTTCATCTTGTATAAGTCGTCCCATTTTTCGTGAGTTCTCGCCAACGTCGTCCCTCGGAAGGTGATGATCGGCGTCGTCGGGTACGCTGGTCTTGTAGCGCTAAGCATACGAGCTAATTCATAGACGTCAGTGGGTTCGGCGCCTCTCACGGGGGAGAAACTCACGTCTCGAGGACCCGGCAGTCGCAGCCGGCTGCGGCCTCGATCGCCGGGATAGAGATAGTCGTCGTGACTGCGGTTGTAGCTGGGGTGGTCGCCAACTTGCCACCGGTGGTCCTCGGGGTCGTACGGCTCCCAGTCGGTGTCGTCGTCGTCATAGCCAATGTTGATGGTGTCAAACGATACTTTGGGGCGATAATGCTTCTTGACGGGGTTAGTGGTGGTACCCTGGTTGCGGGGGGGCACTTTATAAAACACTTTGCGGTAGTCGTCGGTGGTGCGGTGCTTGATATCGTCGAGCAAGGAGAAGTGGTGTTCGACGTTGGCGCCGTGGGGGTTGTTGTTCGGGGTGTGGGCCAGAGTCACCGGGCCGTCGGTCGAGGACCGGTACAACTGGCTCATGTGGTGGCGAGGTGAAGAAGAATTGCGCCGAGCTTTAGGGTGGCTCGGTTGCGAACGGTTCCGAAAACCCGGTGGGGAGCTACTCACCACGGCAACCCGTGACTATAAGAAACTGATGGATAAAGAGTAAGATAAAAAAAAATGATGTTAAAGTGTTTGAAAGATATGTTGTTTTTTGGGTTTTATCTAATCTCGATGGGTGGGGCAAATTAGCCTTTGGCGGGGTTATCGTAGGTAGTGCGGCTGGCTAGCGGGAGCAATCGGGCTATGTCGCTCAACGGCATTTGAGTGGGCCGATTATGTAATGCACTTTCCTCGTGTGCCGGAACCATCGACGCAAGGTAGACACCAGCAGTATTTACGGATGCCACCGAAAGACGTCGGGAAAGCAGTGGTGGAGTTGTGGTATTTGTGAGAGATATTTGGTTGCGGTATTGGTGATGGTGGCTAGGGTATTGTTTTATCATTTTCTTGGCTATTATGTCTCAGGTGATGAATTCCTTCAAATTGCCTCAAATTGGGGAATTTAAGACGAGAATCTTGAAGTGTATCTAGACAAGGAAATCATGACCTCGTCAAAATCATAGAAATTAGAGAAAAAGTGGGTGATGCTGGTGTACCTGGATTTGGTGGTTAGGCTTGAGTAGTGCCCCCACCCGTCAATCGGTCTTGGCGTACAATAATAAAAATCTGAATTCTGGAGACGTTTATCAGTCGCGTACACTTATATTGACTCGACCACCGAGGTAGGACTCACACCAACCGCTACTGTGGCAGCACTCTCCAGGTTTAGCCGTAAATTTATGAGCAGACACAAAAGTAGACGTTTCTGCTTTCCTACCCCTAATTCATATTAGCCTTATATACTTTGAATAGTCAAGGAAACTCGAGCAGCCCCCGGCGCTCGATACTCTTCGCGGGGTCGCATTCACCCCGACCACCGAATACCCAGACCACCAAATACCCACCCCCATGACCTCCGCGTGGAACCCCCGGTCGATCAATTGGGACTGGGAGGCCCAGTTCGCCCAGGCGACCGACCTCGCCAAAAACGCCAAGGAGGAGGGGTACTCGCTTCGCCCGTTCTACTACTACGCGTTGCCGGTGCTGTCGCTCCCGCTCTACAACGCCGTCACCTCGATCCTCACCAAGTTCCACGGCGCCGACCGCCAGCAGCAGCTCCACATCCTCGCTGGTATCCTCCACTTGTCGGTGGACCAGGTGCTGCACTGGATGGGCCTGCCGGTGGACTTGATCTACGCCCACATTGGCGTTGGTGCTGGCGAACGACACCGCCAGCCGGCGAGCACTGATAGCGACTACCACAAGCGGAAAAAGTGGTACCTCGAGCGGGTGCACCAGCTTAGCGACTGTCTGTTTGCGCTGGCGCTCTACGACCAAGTAGGCGGTGATGAAGGGCTCTTTTTGGTGTGTTGGGTACTTATGCTCGACGACGGCCACCGGCGGGTGTTGCTGAAGTCGATAGACTTCTCCGCCGACCCGGTGCGGGAAACCGTCCAGATTGCGGCGCCGACGACGTTAAACCCGGCACCGGTGGCGCTGGAGCCGCTGGAGCCACTGAAGTTTGACCGCATCATGACCAATTTGAGCCACGACATGCAAATGATTGGCGTTAACGAAACTGCCGACGCTGGTGAGGGGAAGAACAAGAAGAAGAACAACAAGAAAAAGAAGAAGGCGCTGGCGTCGCCGTCGCCGTCGCCATCACCAGCACCGTCTCCCGCACCCGAACCGCCAGTGGCGCTGACAGTGCCCGCAGCTACTGCTGACAAACTGGCCTACGATAATACACCCGTCGAAGAAGTTGAGCAAATTGACGAGGACGACTACGACACCTACGCTTATTCCGAAGTTGATGACCTGAAGGAGTTCCAGGAACTTCTCGAACAGCTTATGGGTTTGTTCCCCAGATTTGCCCGGTACGAGCTTGCGCTTTTAATGAAGACTTCGGACAGCATCGAGGATTTGATTGAGTACTTATGTGTCGAACTGGAACTGCTCCTGATCTTACAGGACATGGCTGATGAAGCCGAAGCGGCGGCGCCTAAGGTCTACGACGAGGCCGTTTTGCAGCTTAAGGAAGTGTTCCCCAACGTTGACATCGAGGCGTTGGAACAGGCGTTCGACGCCCACCACAAGGACATTGCCACCACCACCGAGTACTTGTTGAGAACCGACGTCAACGAAAACGCCGACTTCCTCAACTTCACCACTCCTTCGCAAAAGGCTAAGCGCGAGAGTGTGGAGACGGTGGCTGAATTATTGGACGTCACTCCTGACCTCGCCCGTGAATACATGAACCACAAGGGCAACCAGACCATTGTCGATGCCATCATCGAGATCATCTTGTGGCACAAGCCCACGCCGCCCTCAGCGCAGTCGTCGGCGCTGCTGCTGCTGCTGCTGTCGCTCAGCCGGGTGCAACGCGGTGGTAAAAGCGGCAAGCCCCGCCAACGGGCGCCTCAATACAAGTACCGTCCTCAAAGTTCGGAGGCGGTCGAGCTTAAGGAGTGGTACAACCTGAACCCTAAGTTCCGGTCCCAATTCCCAATGAAGTTCATGGTGGAGCTGCTTATCTACTTCAGTGGGGAAGTGCAACGGGTGGTGGGTCTTGCCGTTGAGCTCGTGTCGATGCACTTGGCCGATAAGTTCAGAGAGCGCTACGACGTTATCAGCAAGCGCAAGCGTCCCGCTGAGCTTACGCCTCAAGAACGCCTTGCCCTCGCTGCTAGTGCCGACCAAGTCGCCCCTAACCCGCAAATGCGGACGTTGGGCAACACCTTTGCCGATGCGGTGAAGGTGAAGAAGCCTCAAGATCCCCTGCAGGCGAGAAGGGCTGTGGACAGCCATCGCCAAGCGATGTCGCACCAGTTCACCCAGGTTAAGTTCTACATGGCGGGTAAGAACACCCCGCAAATGGAGCAATTGATCAACGCATTCAAGCGGGGGAGCGACTTGGATCTCCACGGGCTCCGGTTGGCGGAAGCGGTGGACGTCACCCGCAAAGCGCTCACGTTGTGGTGGCAGAATGAGCTCCACCTGCGTGAGCAACAGGGCCAGTTGCACAAGTATGGCAGCAAGGCGCAGTTTGCCGGGCTGGTGAAGGTGATCACTGGGCGCGGGCTCCACCTGGAAGGTGGGGTGTCGGTGATTCGTAAGGCGGTGGACGGGTTGCTCAGAATGGGCAATTACACGTTTGAGTCGCAAGTGGGGGCGTTTGTGGTCACCGGTAAGCGGATTTAATGGTTTGGTGAAGATTTATGAGAGCGAAGTAAGCATTCACAGCGTAATTACGTGAGCATTTAGCGGTAATCAAAATACGTGAAGTATGTGTAGATTTAGTCGACAATCACCAACCAAAGAACGGTAACAATGAGAGATGAGGTATCTCTAGTTTTCCTGTAGCGTTCGTTGATGACGTCACCAATAACTTGCGGCTGGCAAATCTGGTGTACCCCACCGAAGGGAATTGTGAATACTGGTAGAGTTAGAAATCATTCGAATCAATTTCGAGTAAAGCTAGCATTTGACTTAATCCCAGGCAATTGATTATATCATAATTAGGGCGTTCGCTCATTTACTAAGAGAGACGTCAAGACGACCCCGATGAACACACCAGCGAGCAATTGAGATTGCCTTATTTTCTAGACGATTGACATCAAGTTGATTGACACTAGCTTCATCTTACTCTATTAGCTGAAACACTATTCTCCACGTACTTTCAAACTATTTTATATCACTTGAATCTTGCCGTATAGGTTTGACATTGCTTCCACCCCTCACCAATCGTTCCTGCCTATAGTGAGTGAGTGAACATAAATACGGCGACTGCTGCTCCCCCACACTTTTTTTCTCATCATCCCCACAACTGGCTGCTGGTCTTAATATAAGGGCCTCAGTCCAAGTTTGTAAACCGAAGACAGGATTACAGTGGTGATGGATCCGGTGAATGGTTGAAATGCATTCTTCCTGGAGAAGATGAACGGATGGCTCGCTATCACGGAACGCTTGGCTCTGGAGGCGCGGCCTTGTCGATGATGCTGAGAAGTGGGGCTTCAGGGGGAAAGGAGCGAGAAGCACGACCTGAAGTCACATGGAGTTAGCGCGCCCTGCTAGAAATAGCCCGGTTTTAAACCTGTCACCGATGATAACCAAGTCGTACCCGTGGTGGCATTCCGCTCAAATGATTCTGCGAAGGCGTCAGAAAGTGTGATATCATTTCACTGGTGAGAATATGATCCATATGTGTTCTGGGGGATGAATTGGGTTCTGGGGGATATATTGGGTTCTGAGGGATATATTGGGTTCTGAGGGAATAAAATGTGGCCATCAAACACAGTAAGCTTGGTGCATAACTCATGGTTGAGCGATACATGAAGCGACTAAAACGTATGGCTATTCAGTCATCTCGCCGTCGATATTAGTAGAGTATAATTCGTCGGGGTGACGTCAGTTTGGTAATGGGTGTCCTCCCCACCTCATTAATCCAGTTTTATCATGCTTTTAATTTGTGACTTAAATTGAAGCAATTGCCAGGGCTATAACTTTCATATTTCATTGTGTAATTGATACTATCGTTGAATTCGGTCGTACTATTAGCCCGAGAGATTGCTCAGTCATCGGTTACACCAGCCTCTTGAAATTTACAGTTTCACTTAACCATTTGGTCTAGAAAAGGGATGGAATCCGGATACTTGCTTGGGCTAAAACCCAACTCTATCTTGGGGAATGTTAGGGCCTTAAGGCACCCACCCCGAACGCGTCACCATAAACATTGGTATGAGCGATTAGATAGCGATTTAACAGAAGACTTTCAATTGAAACATAATCGAAGAAACATTTTTGGCTACAAGTGCTGTCAATTTTAAAAGAAACAAAGAATTAATATATTCACGCCAAAAGCGGTGGTGTTTTCTCTCTTACAGGGATTGTTGGGTCCATAGGGGGTGAGAGTCTCGGTGTTAGGAGCCCCATTGCCCCTTCGCTAAACGTACCATCGCGAGCCCGTCGTATTCCGCACACCGACAATTCCTGGTGAAATTTGTCCGTTTGTTTACACTAGCCCGGTCTATTTGCCTCTATACCTTGTGTTACCCCAGTCTACTATTGCCATAACCAACCCCCTGCCCTCCTCCCTCCTCCCTCAAATACAATACCCCCAGAGATGCGGTAAATTTCTTCCGCCGTGTCACGTTATGTGCCCTGGCCCATTTTCGCACACACACACACACACACCCCGTCTGCCATCCCCCGGCTATTTATGAGTACACGGGCACCTCAAATTGGCCTCGGCGCATTTTTTCACAAGGACCCACCTTTTTTTCTTTTGCCTGCCCTCTAATTACCAGCATCCACGGCGCGCTCAAGGGCGTGGCATTTGAACACATTAACCTACGGCTATCTCCGCTACCCTTGCTGCTACTATATCTCTGCCAAGTTGAAGTATTTACTCTCTCACCCACTCTGACAACACCTGAAACACCCTTTCTCGACCCCACCTCCCGCCTGCTGCCCATACTCGCCTCCAGGTGGGCCACCTCAGTACCACCACGCCGATGTCGATTTCGCGCGCGCGCACAACTGCTTTTTTTTCTTTCTCCCCCTCCCCCCGCTAACACACCAACCCCAAGGTTTTCCAACACCCCGGACTCCGCGTCGACCCGTGGCCGCTTTCTCCCAGTACTAGTACGAAGCGCCTGCCTGTTTCGTAACCGTTCGACTGCAGTGACACCCCACCCCGTGATGGAAGGAGCCTCGGCCCTGGCCCCGCGCGCGCCGGCGCCCCCAAGCGACGGCGGCGCCCACGACCCCAGTAACGGCGTCCTGCCCAGCCTCCAGGCCCCTCGCTCGTTCGCCGACTTGTCCGACGTCGAGGTCGACGCCGAACCCTACGCGCTGACCGACCAGCTGTCGAAATCCACCGTGAAAACCACCGTGCTCCAATCGCCAAACCCTCAACACCCCCAGGCGCCGCTGGCGCCGCGCACCCCCGTCGACGAAACCCCGCCGATATCCGCCCCGCTGACGCCTACCCTCGACCCCCGGGTACCGCTGCCAGCCCTGCGCCCGCTGGCGCCCGAGGAAGCCAGCGAAACTAGCGGCCCCACTGAGCTGTCGCTGCTGGCGCCGCTGCTGGTCGACAACCAGCTGTCGCTGCCGGCACCCGCGCTGGCGGCAGCGTTCCAGACGACGCTGGCCAAGAATACCCCCAACACCACCCCGAAAATGCCCCAGGGCCTGCTCCCGGATATGTTACTGCCGGGACTGCGCACGCCGCTGTCAGCGACGGTGATCCGTCTGCTGCCCCAGGCGTTTGCCTCCAACCTGCGCCAGGCCAGCCTGACCACCGTGGCACTGGCGGCCACATCGTTGCTGCAGCTGCTGCGCTCGACGGCGTCGCTGGCGCCGCGCAAGCGCAAGCTGGGCAACCGGGTGAAGGGGGTGCTCAAGGAGATGTTCGGCAAGCTGCGGCTGTCGCTGCTGACCACCAACGGCAGCCTGGGGGCGCTGGCACCTCCCGACGCCATTAACATGAAGATCCTGACGCCGTTCAACGCCAAGCACGTCGCCCACGTCGGCATCGACGACGATGGGCTGTACACGGGGCTCCCCATCGAGTGGGAGCGCCTTTTGCAGGCGCTGGGCATCAGCAAGCGCGAACAGCAACAACACCCGCAGGCGGTGATGGACATCGTCGCCTTCTACCAGGAGGGGCTGTCGGAGAACCCCGACGACCACGCGCTCAAGAAGTTCCACTATGAAAACAGCCACTTGGGTCTGCTGCTGCTGCAGCACACCCCGCCGGGGACGCCGTTGGTGCACGCGCTGCTGCTGCCTAAGCCCCACGAGCTGTTCATCCCCCTGCGCCCTGCGCCTAAGCCC
>NW_022995180.1:99251-147345 GCF_008704595.1 Diutina rugosa
CCTAAGCCCCCCGGGTCGGCTGGTGCTGCCGCCACTACTCTGGCAACGCTGCTGCCGCAACGGGCGCCGCCGCAAGTGCCTCCGTCGCCGAGCGGCTCTAGCGCCTCCAGTACCATCGGCACCCTCCCGCCGCAAGTGCCCACAACGCTGCCGTCGAAGATGTCGTCGTTCATGGGCCGGCTGTTCTCGCTGAAGCTGCTTAAGGGGTTCCGTCCCCGTAAGCTTCTGGAACTGCTGGTGGCGCTGAAGAACAACGGGGTGGTGCCTCCGGCGGTGCCCTCGATCCCCAAATCCAAACTGCATCTGCTGCTGCTTGCGCTGCACACCGTGGGCCACGCCTACGAAAAGACCGACGGCCTGACCACGGCCCCCATCACCCAGTCGCTGCGATTCGAACTGCAAGAGTTGCCCAAGCAGCGTACTAAGGAGTCGATTGTGACGCCGTCGCCAAGAACTCGTCCCTCAGCGCCTCCCCCGCCGCCACCGACGACGACGCTGGGATTCCCATCTAAACTTGGTCCCCAGCTGCCCAACACCAACATCACCACCAAGCCTCAGGCACCGCCTACGCCGATCCTGGCGGCGGCCCAAGCCCTCGACCAGGCGACCACCGCCCCTACTCGCGAGGCTTACTACGAGCAACAACAGCTTGCCCGCCAAGCGCTGGAACGCATCCAGCGCCAGCAAAAGGCGGAGGCGCTGCCTGTTGCTCCTCAACTGAAGCCAATCACTCACGACCCGCTCCAACAAAAGCAACTCCCGTCGTCGCAAGCGCCGCCAGTGCCGCAACACGCGCCGCAACAGCAGCCAGTGCCGCAACGCCATCCGAGCCAGCAAGGTCAACCGGGACAACCCGCCCCGTCGCCTTCGTTCTCAAAGGGTTCTGGGCGCGATGCTAAACAGGCCCAGATCTTGCAGGCGAAGAAGCGTGAGGACAAGAAGCGCAAGCACGCCCAGATCATCGCCAAGTTGCAACTGATTTGTCTGGATGGTGACCCCAACGTGTACTACCAGGACCTCGTCAAGATTGGCCAGGGGGCACTGGGTGGCGTGTACATCGCTCAAGACAAGCGTCACAGCCTGCAACACGTGGCCATTAAGCAGATGAACTTGGAGCAGCAGCCGAAGAAGGAGTTGATCATCAACGAAATCTTGGTGATGAAGGGGCTGCGCCACCCGAACATCGTCAACTTCATCGACCTGTACCTTGTTAAAGGCGACTTGTGGGTGATTATGGAGTACATGGAAGGGGGGTCGTTGACGGAGATTGTCACCCACTCGGTGATGACGGAAGGTCAAATTGGTGCTGTGTGTCGCGAAACGCTCAAGGGGCTCCAGTTTTTGCATCTGAAAGGGGTTATCCATCGGGATATCAAGAGTGACAACATTCTTTTGGACACCGACGGGAAAATCAAGATGACCGATTTCGGCTTCTGTGCCCAGATCAACGAGATCAACTTGAAGCGTACCACCATGGTGGGGACGCCGTACTGGATGGCGCCCGAAGTGGTGCTGCGCAAGGAATATGGGCCTAAGGTCGACATTTGGTCGTTAGGGATCATGGTGATCGAAATGATTGAAGGAGAACCGCCGTACTTGAACGAAACGCCATTGAGAGCGCTCTACCTCATTGCCACCAACGGCACCCCGAAGTTAAAGGAACCCGAAGCGCTCTCGCAGGAGATCCGCAGCTTTTTAGCATGGTGCTTGCAGGTTGACTTCAACCAGCGGGGGACGGCTGAGGAGTTGTTACAAGATCCATTCATTTTGGGCGCCGACGAAGTGCTGCTGTTGGCGCCGTTAGTGGAGATTGCACGCATGAAAAAGAACGACGAAGAAGATTGAAAGAAGGGGGTGAAACCCAATGGAGTTGTTTTAGTGTATTTGTCACCAAAACTGCACCCGGGTCTGCGATGAGGATATGTCATTAGATATTGTATTATAACCTAAAGGTACCAATCAAGCTTATTATTAGCCCTCAGCTATCACTGTCGAGTTCAAAAGGTATTCATTGTAGATACTCAACCTATTCAGCATACGGCATGAAATGACACTTATGGAAGCCACTACCCGGAGTCTTTGAGTTGCATCAGTGTCTTAAGCGTGAGGAACATGTGTCAAAATTACCACATGTTGGCGACACCCACTTAGAACGTACTAACTCCACGATGACCACAAATCTGCTGACTAATTGCGATAGACAAATTCTATAATCAGCACATTCCTAGTTTTGACGGCGTTATTACCAGTCTCCATCATGTCCTGCATCCAACAAGCCTTTATACAACGAGATGTTCATCTACGGGAGGTTTTAATTAAGTAAATTACAGTTACCGAACCTTGAAGCAAAACCAAGGGCAAACGAAAAACACTAAGTACTTATTAAATCAAAAAATTTTGAGTTAACAACGATGTTTGCAAGCAATACTCCGGTTTTCTTGCTTAGCTTATCATGTTTAGTATGCACACAAAGCGACTTCCGATTATGAAGGTGTAACACCTCGTCTAAGTAAGGTATATGCAGGAGCATCGTGAGAGATGTGGAACACACGACCCAAGTTAATGAAAAAAAAAATCTTTAAGCTTGAATACGAGAATCCAAAATGACTAACTTCACTTCAATGAAGTCATTGAGCGTACTTGCTAGGTTTGACAAGTTTCCTAGAGGCTAGTACAAACGCTGATACACCTGTCACACTTGCGAAGTTCCATGCCTGCACACAGGAGTTCCGACTACATGCCGTATGTGAACTTCCAACCAAATGTATTCATCGAGTATATTACACTCTAAAGAAAACAAACAACACCACCGTAATATTTAGGTTTCAATAGTATTGACAACATCAAATGGGATTTTTCTGAATTTTTCTTTGAAAAACTAAAAAAACGTGATATAAAATCAGGAAAAATCGCTAAAATCAATCCGTTTGCTTCATAAAAGTCTTTAACGCTAGAAGTATACTTGAGTTGATTTTGGATGGGTTGACTTCGAAATTGGAGAATATATGTGGTTTTATGTGGCAAAAAAAAAACTCTTTTTTTTTTTAACGAAAATTTTTTTGCACTCTTCTGAATTTGCAAGGTCGTCTATTACGTCTGGTAAGCAGTCAGACTGACTTGTGATGTTCGTAACAGTAATAAGATAGGTGTAACACCTTGTCTATGAGCAATGCCTATATGCAGGTGCATCAACGAATATGCAAGACACAACGAGGTGAGTTAAATTATGCACTTACAAGTTGACTGGCTTGTGTTTCTAAGATCCTTTGTAGTTTATGTATATTTATAGTTGATTTGGTAAAACTAGGTAGGTGTTACCACCATGGTTGGCACAGATATCACGCTTTCAATTTTAGAGTTCTGCATACAAGCTTTGCATGTGCATATAGTTCACAAGTTTTCGATCTGGTATTTCATCACGTATATGACACTCTAGAAAAAATTGAAATACACCACCATAACGTATACGGTACAAATAAAATTTACAACAACAACTGGGATTTTTCTGAATTTTGTCCAAAAATTAAAAAGTGTGCTATAAAATCAGAAAAAATTGGCACAGACTTTTCGTTTGCTTCATAAAATTCTTTGGCATCAGAAGTATACTAGATAAATATCTGGATGGGTTAACCTTCGATTTGAAGTAGTTTTATGGATGTCAAGGAATAAATTCAAGGAGGAGCGATAAAAGAAACCTTTATGCTTTGTAATTATTGTTGGCACCTGAAGTACTGATTCTGTGATTCTTGACAAGTTCACGATAAATCTGACGTAGTTGGAATAATAAAACTCTGACTTGCATCATATGCAGGAATTGTTTGTGTAGTTTTTAAATGTAGGGTAATGTTCAGTCTATGCATTCACCGTTTAAAAGGTGAATTAAGTGAGTTCTGAAACCTTCTACCTAATTCACATGGTCCAAATATATGTATGATAGTTGTTTCTTGACAAAAAGAGAAAAAAAAAAAAAAAAAAAAAAAAAAAAAAAAAAAAAAAAAAAAAAAAAAAAAAAAAAAAAAAAAAAAAAAAAAAAAAAAAAAAAAAAAAAAAAAAAAAAAAAAAAAAAAAAAAAAAAAAAAAAAAAAAAAAAAAAAAAAAAAAAAAAAAAAAAAAAAAAAAAAAAAAAAAAAAAAAAAAAAAAAAAAAAAAAAAAAAAAAAAAAAAAAAAAAAAAAAAAAAAAAAAAAAAAAAAAAAAAAAAAAAAAAAAAAAAAAAAAAAAAAAAAAAAAAAAAAAAAAAAAAAAAAAAAAAAAAAAAAAAAAAAAAAAAAAAAAAAAAAAAAAAAAAAAAAAAAAAAAAAAAAAAAAAAAAAAAAAAAAAAAAAAAAAAAAAAAAAAAAAAAAAAAAAAAAAAAAAAAAAAAAAAAAAAAAAAAAAAAAAAAAAAAAAAAAAAAAAAAAAAAAAAAAAAAAAAAAAAAAAAAAAAAAAAAAAAAAAAAAAAAAAAAAAAAAAAAAAAAAAAACTTTTTTTTTTGACGAAAAAATTTGAAAAAAAAATTCCAAATTTTTTTCGAGATTTTTGAAACAAAAATAATTTACAGGACAGAATTACTCAAACGTAGAGAAAACAAAAATCAACAGAGGAGGAAAGGAATACTGTATATGTTGCTGATGCTTGCGGGGATCATAGCTGGATCTACTGATGCAAGTCTTAAAGGCATCTGCATGATGATTACGTGCAGGGTCCAAGTCAAATGCAGGACATCGATGGAATTGGTATTTTGGTCAACTTCAACTTTGACTTAAGGAAGCTGTGCTGTCATACTATTCTATGATAGTTCCAATGATTGCAGCTTAGGACGTCATTTTATTTGCACTAATTATATGAATGGTGTAGATATGCTTCCTTTAACATGATATTTCTTTTTGAAAGATTTACCGCAATCCCAATAACTGGAGAGATATGATCAATGTACTTGAACATGATTTTAATTCCAAAATTAACCAATGTCCAATTCTCCAATCAGTATCACCACTTGATTATTTCCGGTTGATGTCCCTCATGTGTCAAAAGTTGATTCTTTTAAGTCGCTTATAGGATCAAATTACTTGAGAACAGGTTGAGCGTACATGGAAGCCAATGAATACTCATATTATGCTATGTGAAGCGGAATTTCATTCAACATGCAGTTGATTGATACTTGCGTTTCATTTTGAGTAGTATACATTGGTATAGCAGTTTCTTCGCTGCCACCACGCCTTGCTATTATTTTCGGTGTAAGTGATGAAATAAGGCCCATCGCCTTTGGGTGTGCCCCGTATTTAGCAGTTCAGTGAAACAGTGGCTGATACCACAATAGTGGAACTCATAAGTCTGTTGTCTCGTACATTTGCGAGACTGGTATGAGTTGTCAATCCTGATATACGCCAACTAGGTGCCAAAACAGCAGGCCCCATAAAGAATTACACCTCACTTACTTGCATTACAATCCCTCATGAAACTTCCTTGGGGATGAGATCTTACACAGCAGAACCTTGATCTGCGACTAGTCTAGAGAAGTTTGTTAGCGAAAGCAGTTGGTTGTGGAGCTATTAATTTGTGAAGTGAAATTCTTCTTATTTTTAGTATTGTATTGGGATCGTCTTGTCATACAACAAACCTTCTGAAAAGGGAAATCACTACGCTAGTAGATTGAATCAGCAATCTTTGGGTATTCAGCCAACATGGGTCTTCGGGTGAAGCCGAGCCATTGCCCCACATTATCTATCAAGGGTTGTTAATCACGTTCATTATCACGAATTAATAATGGCACCATTGTGAAATGTCACCACATTTGATCACAAACACCAATTGGCAGTTATATTGTAACGACCATACTTGCTAGCCTGGGCCTACATAGATGGGAGGCTTATGCCGAGCGAACCCAATTTCAGTCAAGCTCCTATGGACTCATTGACAACTTCCAGTCTAAATATAGGCGTTGACGGCGATTACAATTATTTAAGCCACTTTTTATGCACTTTTACCCCTTTGGTCATGATCACGCCGTATCGGTAGTCACGGCTCAAGATACGGTTGCCGTTTCGAATAATGGCGATTGATGCAAGACTGGGAAGGCACCCGCCGCATCAGAAACAATTGTGCTGGCAGCTGTCACTCGCCTAATTGGGTTCGAAAACATATGCGCCTGACATATGCGCTCGGGATAAGCGTAGCCGTGATCGCCGCGATCACTCGCCAGCACTGTCATTCCCCGAAATCACCCCATCAATGTCGGGGTCGTATGTCCGCATCGAGAAAAGGACGGCCATCATTTGAATAACCGTAGTAGGCGGCCGGGCTGTCTGACGAAGTGTCCGTTAATGCCTCCGTATGTGGCCGTGGCATGTCCGTCTAACTTAGCTTAATTACTTACACAGGACAAGCTTTGTGGCGCTTTTGCGTTTCGGATCTGAGCGGAAGCGGCGACATGACCCGCCTTTTTCGATTGTTGTCAATTAGTCATAGGTGCCCCGACGCAAATTTACTAGCTTGATTCGGGGGTGGCCGTTGCGCTTGGGGGTTTGATGTGGCAAATGAGCGAATTGCTCGCTAGATTGCGAATGACGGCAATAGTACCCGGTGGGCTGATGATGATACGGGGCGGCCTATCACCGGTTATGTCCAGTGTCGGACCGATGTCGTCACACGGCACGGCCCAGAAGGGGCTGGTGACCGTTTGTTGCCCCCCGGTACCTGGTAGCGTCAGCACGGGGTTTTCGGAGCGCCGCCGCTTCCGGTGACGTCATGGCAACATGTAGCGTGTAAACGCACCAGCGACGATGCGACCGATTTTACGATGTGCCAAGAATTCCTCGATCGACAAGCACCATCTCGAGGATGCGTCGCTAGCACGGCTATTTGCGGGGACAATACCGCGTGCCAAAACCTCTCACCTCAGCTTCCAGTTTCAGGCGATGATCTGACCCTCACGGATTACGGTTGCGGTTGTCACGGAGGGCTGACTTGCGAGATTTTTTTTTCTGAGTGCATCTATTTATTCCTAAAGCAGAACTGGCTAGACCGCGTCGCTGCCAGCAGCGAAGGCAGGTCGATGACGGCGATGCGTGAATTAATTGGGGGCGTTTAGTCATATGCTATTATGCAGAGATAGGCTATCGACTGAGGAGCTGGGCCACCCGCTTGATGCCGAAGAACTCGGAGCCGTCCAAGTCCTGTGGTAAAACCTGTTTCCGACCCAATTTGTGGAGTAGATGATTTTCAAAGAAGTTGAGATGGTCATGGAGGCCGTAGGGCTCGACGTAGACCTCGACGTGGCTGCACCCTTCGACGCCGTCGCGGACCCACTGGTGCTTTTCAGGATCGAAATGCCCTCCAGAGTCGCCGTAGCGGTGTTCGTCGTATAGTGGACAGCCAAGGGCGTATTTGCACCACTCGAGGATGTCGTCACGGAACACCTCGTCCTCGCCGACAATGACAATGACGTCGTAGCCCAGGTCGGCAAGCGAGGGGATGTCTTCCCAGTCTTTGGTCGAGTAAGTGCAGTTCCCCGGTGACACCATCGGCAGATCTAAGGGTTCATCGCCGATGATTTCGTGAACGCGGTCGAGATCGGCAAACACCTCGTAGTCTATAATGTCGTGGCCGTTGTTGTCGTACCACGAGCTCCCGGGGACAAACTGGTAGGGTTCCGGGTGGAGCTTCACCCACGGCAGAATGAGCACCACTTTTTTGGGAAAAGGCAACTCGGCGATTTTGGGGTCGCTCTGGTTGTTGCGGAGGTACTGGACGTAGGCAAGGGCCAAGTTGCCGCCAGCGGAGTCTCCCATGAGATATATGGTGTCCCAGCCATCCTCCTGGCACAACCGCATGTAGGTTTGGTGGAGCTGCTGGAGCTGGGTGGGGACAGTATAGCCGTCGCAGGCGAGATTATAATCCAAAAACAACACCAGCATGTTTTTCAGGGCGGCGTTGACCAAGTCCCAGATGGCCAAGGTCAGTTCGATTTGCGAGGGGCCGACGTCGAAGTAGTAGCCGCCGCCGTGTAAATAAATAAGACAAGGGTCGCCTTGTTTGTGGTCGAGCTGTCTCAGCAACCAGATCAGGTTTTCGTCGTAGCGCTTGCCAAAGCAACCGCATTTGCTCACCAACTTGTGGTTTGCCGGTTTGACAAATAAGTTGAACATGACGGGGTTCAGCATGAAGCAGACGTGAGTACAGTCCTTGACTGGCACCAGCAAGAAGCCGTTATACGCCAGCACCCGCGCCAGGTTCACCGGCAGCAGTTTGAACTTGCGGTAGGGACTTCGCCCCACACACGCCCTAAGGATGACCAAGATCTGGCGGACGGGTATCCGCAATAGAATGAGAAAGCCACGTAGCGATATCATGTGTTTCTCCTCGACCTAGTATAGTATTCGTCCACAGCCACACGCCCGACGCAAATTCTCGTTGGCGTCACTTGGGGGGGTGATGCCGCGTATATATAAACGCCTACATGCTAATCGGCAGGAGCGGTTGACAGGCACCATCAGACAAAAAGAAAAGCTGACTTCGCGCTGGCGGCAGCGAGGAGCGAGGCAAACAACGCACGCAAGCAGCACCGACGGCAATCGCGACGGGCGTCCGCGGCCAGCTCCACTGACCCCCCCTAGGGGACATCTACGCGTCACGGTGGCTTCCGGCACAGCCTACCGCCAGGGGTCCAGACTTTCATTAGCGATAAATGGCATAATTGGCACGGCCGATCCCCGGGCCGAGGTGATGTCGGCGGCACGTCAAGACGCTCTCTGTCGGCGAGCGCGGCCGAGGGTAGGTGACAACTATCTTTTTTCTCTCTAATTTACACGGGAACGACGCCTGCACATAGCCTCAGGGAAACTATTGCAAATAGAGCGAGATTTGGCCAAGAAAATTCAGAGACAATCCCTTGGCAGCAGCGACGATCCGAGCGGGGACAGGCTTGGCTGGGGGAAGAACAGTGGTGCCGTACGGGCTCGATACGACGTCCAAGGGGATCATCAGGCTCGTAGGGGGCTGGCGAGACACAAACGCCTCGGGCCAACGTCAGCTGACGTTTCGGGCGGGACGTGAGCGACGCGCCCGGGTCACCAGTGACGGCGGCCTCACCAAGCCTACAAGGGACACCCACCTACGGTTTTTGTGTAAGGGTCTGGGGGAGGTAACAATAGAGATAAGCCTTTTGGAGCAATTGCTCGTAACGGCACGAGCTCACCGGCGACAATGGCATTCGCTCCACGGAAAAAAAAAAAATTGGTAATTAGCGGAGCGGGGCTTGGTCGCCGCCGCGCCCCTCAAATATTTCTATAAGCGCAAAATTCATGTAATTACCACCACCGAGACTCGAACCGGCGACAGCTGCCTGGAAGGTTCGAGAACTCGGCGAACAAAGCACTGCACGGTGCACCGTACAGCTGTGGGTGTAGCAAGCGACGGTATTGCTCGGCCACGTTCGCGGCGACACAAACCGAGACGAGCGCCGTTGCTAGCAGCACCACCACGCCAATTCCCCGAGCAATTGACGTTATAGGATGGCCCTAGATGCCTCGCCAGCTCGGAGTTGGTCGCGTCGCTGGCTCCGAGCGCCACCCCCGCCGTTCGGAGTTGTGGTGCCGTGGGTGGTGCGGGTGAATGCGGCGGCTCCCTAGTCACCCTCACTAAATTGATGATGCAATCCTGCAGGGAGCCGCCACCATATATGTATACTGGTTTACCAATAGCGCCGAATATAAAACGGAGCCCGGAGCCATTTGAGATTTTTCCCCTCATAGACATTTCCTTCATTTTGCCGCGACCATGGCTGACGCCAACGACCAAGCCAACGACCTGTTCAACGACCGCAAAAAGCCCATCGAGGCCGCCCAGAACTTCCAGCTGTACCTTAACAACGACGGCATCGACGAGTTGACCCCGTTGGATCGCAAACACAAGGTGCTGAACTTGTCGCTCTCGGACTTGCTGCAATGGCAGCTGGGGCTCACCAAGTTGCTGAGTCTGACGTCGTTGAACAAGCAATCGCTGACTAACTTGAAGAAAGTCGACTCCCTCGCCAAGTTGCTGAGAAACGCCCTGATCATCAACCGCAAAAAGAAGCTGGTCATTGACCACCCGCGGGTCGCGTCGTACGCCTTCTGCTTCGACATTGATGGGGTGTTGCTCCGGGGGCCTGATACCATCCCTGAGGGGAGGGACGCCCTCAGATTGTTGTATGGCGACAACAAGTACAACATCAAAGTGCCCTCAATTTTCGTCACCAACGGCGGCGGTAAGCCCGAATCGGTGCGGGCGGAAGACTTGACCAAGCGGTTGGGCGTCCCCATCACCCCTGAGCAAATCATCCAGGGCCACACCCCGATGAAGGACCTTGTCAATGTCTACGACACCGTGCTTGTCGTCGGTGGTGTAGGCAACGTGTGCCGCAACGTCGCCGAACTGTACGGGTTTAAGAACGTTTACACTCCCCTCGACATTTTGTACTGGAACCCCGCGGTGCTGCCGTACCACGACTTGACCGAAGAGGAAAAGAAGTGTGTTAAAAAGGACGTCGATTTCTCTAAAGTGAACATCCAGGCGATCTTGGTGTTTGCCGACTCGAGAAACTGGGCCGCCGACCAACAGATCATCTTGGAATTGTTGCTTTCGAAGAACGGGGTGATGTGCACCGAGTCCAAGACATTTGACGAAGGGCCCGAAATCTACTTTGCTCACTCCGACTTCATCTGGGCTACTAACTACAAGTTGTCCCGTTATGGTATGGGGGCGTTGCAGGTGTCAATTGCCGCTCTCTACCGTGAACACACCGGCAAGGAATTGAAGGTGAACCGGTTCGGTAAGCCTCAGCCCGGTACGTTCAAGTACGCCAACAAGGTGCTCGCCAAGTGGAGACAAGGGGTGCTTGACGAACACTTGAAGAAGTTGTCGATTGACGACCCCGACGCTAAGGACGCCGACATCTTGGTCAACAGCGAAGGCCACGAAATCATCAACCAGGACAAGTTGCAATCGTACCACGGCGACTTTGACGACAGCGACGAGGACGAAGACAACAAGAAGCGGTTTGCCAGCGCCAAGAACGAGAAGGAAGAGAAGATCTTGTTGCAATTGCCCCCGGCGTCGACGGTGTACTTTGTCGGTGACACTCCGGAATCGGACATCCGTTTCGCCAACTCCCACGACTCGCTGTGGCACTCAATCTTGGTGAAGACTGGGGTCTACAAGGATGGCACCGTGCCCAAATACACCCCCAAGTACACCTGCAACAACGTGTTGGAAGCGGTGGAGTACGCCATCGAACGCGAACACGAAAAGGAGTTGTACGAGTGGAACAACGGCGCCGAAGACACCCCGGAAGACAAGGCGGCGCGCATCAACTTCGACGACCTCGTGATGACCCCGCTGGAACGCGAGACGATGAAGCCGGCGGTGAAGGTGCCGCCCCAACCCCACGAATACGAAGAAGTCGAGGTGCCCGACAGCTTGGCGCTGGAGATCCAGAAGGTGAGAGACTTAGGGGTGTGATAGTATATATTGCTGGCAATACATATCAGGAGCTGCTTGTTTGTAGAACAATAACCGACATTTCCCGACAATGACCGACACTACCCGACAATGGCCGACACTACCCGACAATGGCCGACACTACCCGACACTGGCTAAGGGGCAACAACGTGATTATATCCAGGGGAGAGTCCCTCGAGCGGGGCTAAGACGCGCGCGGCGAACGCGTCGTCCCCACCTGCACCGAAAAAAACCCTGCCACAACGTAGACTTCTCCCAGGGTCCTCCAGGCACCCCTATTGCATTTGTGGTGGCACTAACTGAGAAATGATCACAATTAGACGGGTTTTGTTTTGGTTATACACCTGTATTTTGTCTAGATATCTATTTTTAGCCATTGTTTTCCTCTCTCCTATCTCCCCCTGGGGTTCCTGGTTGTGTTTCCCAAACCGGGCGCGAGCCAGTGCTCACCAGGCGACAACATACCGCAAGGGTCCACCCCGCTATACTTCGGCAACTAAGCGACATCTGCCCTCGCCGCCACCCTAATTGAACAGCTCCCACGTCGCTTTACTTTGTGTCTCGTCGACGATGCTTGTGGACAGCTACATCGACCTCTTTGAGAACGCCAACAAGCGCCACGCCCTGTTGGAGAAACTCGAGAAAGAGGTGAAACAACAGCTCCGCCAAGTGGAAACCGAACGTGTCAAATTGAGACAGGTGCTCCTGGAGATTCGCCGCACCAAGGATGCCAACAAAATCGAGGAACGCCAGTTGGTGGCCATAAACGACCTGCTTAAAGACTTTGAGCGTACCGCTCACCAATTGGTGGCTGAAGATGAGGAGAGACTGGTTTCTCAGAGAGTGGGGGTAGAACCAGTGGACCTGCCGCAACGGCTATTTGAGCTTATCGATAGAGTGGTGCCAGCGAAACCTACTCTCCCTCAAGTGACGACGACTATACCAGCAACTCTAGACGAGCTGACGACGTTTATTATGGACGATGAACCTGAAGCTAAGATAGAGGATACAAGACTGGAGGTGGAGAGATACTGTCCCTGGCTATACATCCTGAAACCTCCTCAATTAGTGGAGAACCTTGAGTTTACAGTACCACCGCCAGCTACAGTGTCCATCTCTTCAACCATTGACCCGTCGCTAGCGCTGAAGCTTGCTCAGATTCAAGTCAGTTATATTGCTAACCACGTCCCCTGGGACCAGTGGGGAGTACTTCTTGTAAACTACTTACAAGACGAAGCCCTCGACGCCTACCTCGACTACTACCACACTCGCAGCGACTCGATGCTGTGGAGCGACGTGCTATTCCTTTTCTTCGCCGATAAGGACTTATACAAAGCTGATGCTGACGCCATCAACCGCTGGTGTAAGATGGCCCCGGAGCCGCAAGAGCTGTCGTTATCGTTTATTACGCGGTTTAAACACGCCGTGAACCAGCTGGCACCGTTCCCCGGACGCCTAGACGTCGAGAAGGCTCTCCTCGTCCTGCAACTCGACCTCCCTTACGAGGTCACCCACCAATTACAGACAATCACCGACCGCCACCAATTCTACAGCGTGGTGACAAAACGGCTCCGTTAGCCACTAGCGTACGTCGATTATGCCTCTATTTATACGTTACCGTGCATCGACCCTTTCCGCTGATGATTGCACTGGATGTACATCAACTTTACATTTAAACCCGTTCCACCACCGCCCACCAGTTGTCGCGGTCGTAGCCCTCTTCGACCAACTTACACTGTCCGGTAGCCTCGCAGTCGGCCACAAGCTCCCCCTTCTTATAGAGATGGTAGTAGCGGTACTTGGTCTCGTCGGGCTTGTCCTTTTGTCTAAAAACCCACGGCACCAACAAGTCCTGGCTGTCGCCCTCCTTGTAGCCCCGTCGCAGCTTCTCCTGTTCTAGAGCCCAGCAGTACACCAAAAAGCGACCGCCTTTTCTCACTTTGCTGAGGATGTGGCCGATGGCCTGCTGTCGCCGTTCGGGAGTGGAAAAGTGGTGGATCACCGCGATGGAGATGGCGAAATCAAACCGGTCGTCGGCGTGGGGCAACGCAAGCCCATCGGCAATGGCAAGATTGTAGTTGGCATTGATCCCCTGGGCACAGGTGACAAGCCCGTCCAGGTGGTCGCTACCAATCATGAACACTTCGGGGTTGACTCCCAAGTACTTGCCGTTGCCACAGCCAACATCGATACCCACTGAACCGGGGGTTTGCTCTTTTAAAAACTTCTCCACGACCGGCCACGGCTTATACCGAGTCGACAGGAAATGCGGGGCGATTTCGTTATAGACATCGTGGACGTACTGGCTCTCCTGGGCCTGGGGGTCGAGCCCGTCGGGGAGAGACATGGAGTGCGATGAGTCGAACAAAGGCTCGTCTTATCTACCCCACACAAGGAAAGGAAAACATAAAAAATTATAAATGAATTATTCAAGTAAACCGCCAGTGAAGGATTGTTTTTCACCGTTTGGGAGTCTGTTATTTATTGGGCGATGAGACACAGGAGTAATTGAGATTATTATGGATCAAACATCTTAGATCTAAGATCAAGCAGAACAAAAAGACTGACGCTGTGACATTTTACCTGTTTTGGTTCCCTTCGCCTAGTAGGTAAACTCAGCCATTGTGTGTGTAATAGTCTGATTTGCGAAGAATCTTTATCAGATCGACATTTCGTTGCACCTTCAAGCTAGCAATAGCCCTTTGACGATCCCCTAGCACTGATCATCTAAATATCAGTCATTGTCGATGCTGTCCTCGACAATCCTACAATATTTCATTAATTTTCGTATCATTACCGTATATAACCTAACTCCACCATATTCCCCCAAATCTTACCATTAGGCACCAGGCTTAGTGGCAGCAGGACTTGCACCCACATTGGCACCCGGCGCCACCACAAGGTTGGCAGGCACACGCCTTGGCACACCCGGTGGTGCACTTGCACCCGGTGGCACAGTCAGAGGTGCACTGGCACTTCAGGCCACAGTTGTTGGTGCACGAGGAGTCGCAAGCGTAGTTAACCAATTCAGTTCTCATTATTGTTATTTGTTTTGTGGTGATGACGATCTAGGAACGGCGGTCACCGTCTTTATATACCACTTGCGTGGATTGTGCCGCCTGCATCAGATGAGCGTGCTTGGCGTGGGTTTCGCCTGCTCGCGCGAATTGTGCCACCTGCAGCCGTGCGGGCATTGTGCCGGCTACAGATGGAACCCTGGGGAAGGCTGTAGACGTCGATGATGTCATTCATCTTTAACGCCAACGAAATAGTAGCGTTTGTTGATGTGGGGTGAGACAACGCTCCTGCACTATTATCAAATCCACCAGGATCTAGTATGCGCTCTTACATGTTCGAATTACAAGTTACACATAGATTTGGAGCTTGATTGAATATTCCACCATGCAGTTTTAAAACTATGTTAATTGCTTGATTATCATTTATGGCTATCTCTGAATTAATAGGATTTCACCCTAAAAGTTATTTGAGTCAATGTATGGATGCTTCGATAACATTTGACAAGTGCTGTCGTCTGATGATCATATACAAAATGAATAATTGCTTACCAGCTGGATGATCATTAACGTGCTGAGTGAGGTAAGCTAATCACGCATTCAGTAGCATTGAGTTCACTTTCAGCCAGACCTACGACCACTCTCAAGTTTCATGTATTAAACGTCAACGTTTACAAAGGCCACCACCCCTTTTGGGTGGCAGTTTCCACCGCCAGCGACACCGACGACACCACCGTTTCCGCCACCGTCGACGCTGACAGCGCCGCCAGCTCCGCCGCCCGTTCCGCCGCCCGTTCCGCCGCCTTCTTCATCATCTGCTCTTGACGCGCCATCGTCAGCATCGACGGGAACACAAGCTCGGCGTAGCACATCAACAACGACATGATGGCAAAAGTCACCCGCAAGATCGCCGGCTGCTGCTTGGAGTCGTTGCTCTCGACCTTGTGGCGGGGCTCGTTCAACCACGCTTGCACCGCCAAAAGCACGGCCGTCCACGACAACATGCGGTTGCGCATGAACATCGCCGCCATGGGCAACGATTGGGCAATCACCGCCAGCGCCTCACCTCTGGGCTTGGCCGGGTGGTGCACGTAGGGCACGATCAAGTCCTCTCTCTTCTTCGACATGCCTGGAGGTTTTTTCGCCGCCGCACTCGTCTAGTGGGGGGGACGAAGGCCTTGGCAAGATAGGAACCAAAGGCAGAGAAAATCATGAACGAAGGGGTAAAAGTGACCAGATTTCTTCTTAAGTGTATTTGTGGGTAATTGTAGTAGACTAGACTTTTTTTGAGCCGTGGTATAGTGTCATGGGGTCATTCTGTACAACTCCGTTATTGCGCGGTCCAGACCACAAGCCAGGGTTTCTTTTTGCCATAGATGATTCCTCCACCATCCACGCACCACGCTCGATGATGACAACTTATGGAAACTGCCAATCACAATGGATAAAAAGCTTTCTTTTGGTGGTGGAGGATAATCACAATGGATAAAAAGCTTTCTTTTGGTGGTGGAGGATTTTCGACGACGTTCTCTAGGATTGTTCTCGCTGTAGTCTTGTTCGGAAACCCGAGACTCAATTTACTATAAATCGACTGCCTCTACCACGGGTTACTCTTTAGTGATCTTTAAGGTTTTGTTATGACGCTTAAGCTGAACAAGCGCTAGCGGGGACGTGTTGAGACCAGGACCATCAGCTGTACGTTCTGAATCGATGACGACACATTGAGGACTACTTACTTTACTCAATCATATGTGGCACCGACACATCGCGTGTGATGTGGGTATGTCCCAGCATACACTTCGAACCACGGTCCCCGACTAGAGGATCGCTCCGTGTCCTATTACACTAACTTTTTGGTTGAATATTCGGTACATATGTTGTGTTATTATTTTGATTTTAGATTATATATGCTTCCTGTTACAAATACATGCTTTCTCAGCACTACGTGTAGGTCTTCATTAAGTGTCTATCGCATTAGAATATAAGAAAAAGACTATGGTACAAATCGTTTATACGTCAGGTTCTGGGATGCCGTTGGCGGCGTCGATGTCCAGGGATGTCGGCTCAGTATTAGAGCTAGGCATCACGCCGATATCAGGCGACACGCCGCCCAAAGCGGGTCGTTCAGGCGCTAGGCCGTTAGCAGCGCCGTTAGCAGCGCCGTTAGCGGTGGTCTTGCCGACCGGGGCTAAAGTAGAGCCTTCCATTGTGGCCGTTGGGTCCACGTGAGGGCTGCCGTCGACAGTAGTAGCTAAGCGGGGTTTGCCTTGAACCTTAGCCGGGGGAGGTTGATGATCGATGCCAGCATCCGGGGCCGGTGGGGGGTACGTCTCAGGGGACGTGTCCGGGGTCACAATCACGCGGTCCTCAGCCAGACTCGAAGAATTGTCGGCAACAACAGGACCGGTGCGTTTCTTGAAAAGGCTACCGTTTTGTTTCTTGTGCAGCTGCACTGGCAGTGCTGGTGGCGATCTCAATTCGTCCACATCAATATAGCCAGTGTACTTTTGGATCTGCTGGAGTGGCGCCTTGTTCTTGCTCTTGATGTTGCTAGGAGTGACCTTATTTCTCAATAATGACCCCAAGTGGCCTAATAAGGCACGGATGACCTCGCGCTTGATGCGGTTGCCGATCTCCATCACCGACATCACTTCTTGGCGCACGATGAATTCAGGGATACGGACGACAAAGTTCAGCACGTTAAGCAATCTCATCACCCCGTGACGGAGCTTAATCAGCACCAGCACAGTAAGTGGACTGACGCGCAATTTCTCCACTGAGAAGTAGGCCTTAGACCGAAGCATCATTTCCTCAATATCCGGGGCAGGCTCGTCGTCAAGCACCGAGAGCGGGCCCGAGCGGGTGTACTTCAGCAGCTGCTGACTCAGCAGTGGCAGCGGGGTCTTCGCTGGTGACTCCGCCTTCTGTCTAGCCCGTCTGGCTTCTTCCTTTTGAGCTGCTTTTTGAAGCACTGGCAGACTCTTAATCTGGTCCAAGTCGGTCTGAAGGGCAAAGTGCAACATCCGCTCCAACGTGAGCTCGTCCAACATAATCAGCAACGGCTGCAAGTTGATCAAAAGCTGTTCAATCACCCTGATACCACCCACCAGGCGGTGCATCTTCCACTCCGCCAGGATCATCGTAGTGCCGTCGAGGCTACCAGCTTTAGCCAGCGTGTACGGCGACAACACCATGGGACACTTCGATTTCGGCAACAAGTTGAATGTTTGCATCATGGCAATATCGATGCGATTTTCGTTCAGCCCGTTCTCGTAGATGCTGCGGGTAAACCGGTTCTTGGCGAACGCCACGTCTACCAACGGTCTCCGGTCGTTTTCAAGCAAGTGCAAGATGATCTCGTCCGCCTGGAAATGCCATTTTTGGATAGTCTTCGTGTGCAGGGCGGCAGCACTGTGACCGCCGTTGAGAATCAGCTGCATCGTAAAAAAGATGGCGTGGAGCATCTCTGCCAGTTGCTTGCGGAGGAAAATGTAGTCGTTCAACTGGGAGTTGTCGAGCGAACCTTGGCGGAAGTAGTAGTTGCGTTCCAAGAACTGGAGGACGGCGTGGTGGCGGTCAAGCTCGACCATCCGCGTCCGCAATACTTCAAGGTCCAAAAACAAGGACGAGAGTTCAATCTTCTCAAGCTTGGCCTTAGTCGCAACGGCCAAAGGGTCCAGATACGAGAACAACAGGAGACAGATCAGTAAAAGCTTGAAGTACTGGTCCAGCGTCAGCGTGATCACAAGCTGGGGAATATCCAAGTTCATACGGTCACAGCCACCAACTTCATCTTCATTATACGTCAGCATATCTCCAAGCTTCTCAAAAGTGAACATGACGTCCAAGTTCTTCACCAACAACTGCTCCAAGCCGACGTCGGGGTCCTTGAACACCTCGTAGCCCAACCACGGCGGCCACAGCGTCTTGGTGCCGTAACTGTTTTGAGCGGCCAAAAGGCCTTTACTAACATGCTTTGACGCCAGTTTAGTAACAACAAAGATCAGAGCATCGGCCATCTTCACCCCGTAGCGCGTCTCCAAATTCGGCTTGTTGGCCAGCTTATCCTTAGCGTCGTACACCAGAGCAATCTGACACATGATCTGCGGTGAAGCCACGAGCACGGCAGCGTCCTTAGTCACCTCCAGCGCCAACTGGAACTGCGGGTTGATCACCTCGATGTAGTAGTCCTCAGAAAGAGTAAACTGGCTACCAATATCGCGGAGAATCTCGCCGAAGTGGTCCAAGCGCACTTGAGCAGTGGGCTCCTCGTGCACTGACGGCATGTCAGCAGCAGTCAGCGAGTACAGGTGGGCCCGAGTGAACTTGTGAGTGAACTTCTTGATCGGCAGGCTGCCTCCGTGCGCCCCCAGTACCACCGTCGCCGCGTCATTCTGGAGCTTGATTTCGGCATCAATCATGTCATCAATCTTCCGAATCAGCAGCCAGTCAACGTACTTCAGGAGCTTGCTGTAAAACAGCACGTATTGGACGTAGCGGAGCAAGTCGTTGCGCACCTGCTCGTTGTACTTAAAGAACAGCTGGACGAGGATGAACTGGTTGTTGTAGCGGGCGACGGGAGTCACGTGGATGTGGCCGCTCTTCAGTCTCTGGGAAAGCCGCTCGCCGGTAGCGGTCTTCTTTTGCTCCAATTGAGCAAGTTCAGCTTCAAGTTCAGCAACTTGGGCCAGAGTATCCTCTTTACTGTTGCGTAACGTAGTCAAACGCTGCTTCACCTGAGCAATCTGGGGACTCCAAATGTTTTGAGAGCGGATCAAACAACGGTGGATGGCGTCGTCACCAAGCATGCGGTCAAGCTCATCATCACCAGAATCGCCAGTGTCACGGACATACAGGAACTTGCGGGTATAGAGAATCGGCAGCGCTTCAGCGGTCACGGGAGTGTTACTCAACGTTGTGGTATCTGTCTCTTCGTAGTCGTTGACGTCGAACCACCGCTGGTCGTCGTCAAACGTCTTGAACTTCACCTTACCCTCAGAATTGGCGTTGGCACCGCCTTGAAGGGCATCGTAAGTCAGGTAGGCGTCCTGCTTAAACTTAGCTCTCATCGTCCGCAAATCAATCTCGTTCAAGTGGATTTCACCAATGTTGAACTGCATCTTGTACACCTTCTTTTCCTCATCTAAAGTGGCGTGGCGGATAAGTTGAGGCGTCCGCTTCTGGTGGAAATCAACGACAAACTCGTCAATCATACCTCTTAACCCAACACACTCAATCTCGTCGTAGTTGTCAACATTGATGGCATCGTCTCTGAAGATGTGGGCCGCCCACAACAGCCGCACGTGGAACTCGAAGATGTTAGCAACAAGGTACTGCGAGAATTTGGGTGATGGCAGCTGGTTTTCGCCAAACATGTGTGATTTCTTGATGGGTAACATCATGTTCAGAGCAAACAAGTGCCACCACGCCATGATCGCTCTCATTGTCCCCGGCAGCATGTGGATGGTGTTGTACAGGGTGTCTTGGTTGGCGTTAAACGCGATCTTCATCAGCACGTAGTCCAGTCTCCACCCGGCGTAGGAGTCGTGACCTTCTTTAGCGTAGTCCGGGTGGTGGAGCTGAACTTCCCAGTGGTTGATGCACTTGGTGGAGATGTTCCCTTCAGCGTCACGACGCTCTAAGAGGAACCCAAGGGTGAAATCGATACCCCCACTCAATTGCACCACTTTCCGTTGCATAGCGGTGATGGGAGGGATCGTCTTGATATTCTTCACTTGGGCCTCCTTAATCAAGTAGTAAGCATAGCCCAGCGTCACCACTTCCGTAGACTGCGGGAGCCACACCACGTACTGCAGCACCCACAGCAGCAATGGCAGCAGCAAGTAGTTGGGGATGTACCACAGCACCTTCCCGGCCTTGACGGAGAGGAACAGCCGCAGATCGTCATCGGGATTGACGTCCCAGTCCATGTGGTCCTCAAACAGCAACATGAACCCTGCTGCCGTCTGGAACACGTTGTACGGGTCTCTCAGCCCCTTAAACGCAACTTCAAACGCCTTGTCGACCTTAACGTTGAACAGCCCGTGCACCATGAGCTTCATCTTATCCCAGGAACCAATCTTAGGCGAAGGGTCCAAAGGTGGCTTGGAGAACTGGTCAAAGTTTTGCCCCATTTGCTGAAGAGCAAAGTTGTAACTTGTACCCCAAATGAAGCGAGCAGGAGCAGCCGAGGTGATATGGATACCCAAGTCGGAGAACAACTTCACGGGGGTTAACGTTTTGTTCACCACAAGCCCAAAGTAGTTGCGGCGACTGCCACAGAGGCTTTCGTCGGCGTGGCCAGCAATAAACGAACAGTAGATACGACGGAAGACAATTGGGGTGTTTTCAAATTGTTCACCAACGACTAAATTACCCCGTACAGTGAATGCAGGCAGGCCGTCAGCAGTAGGAGGAATCAGCAATAATGCCAAGGGGTAGTCCCTCAAGTGCACTCTGGCCTGTTGTACGAGCAACGTGGCAAACATCGGCACCAACGTCGTGTACTGCATGTCCACCGGTTGGCCTTGGCCTCTGTCGTGGATAAACTGGTTGGTGTTTTCGATACCAAACAGTGGAGCGTCCACCAGCGCCATCACGCCGTCCATCTGGATCTTCATGAGCGGGGCGTGGATCGAGTAAGGGGTGATGCTGTGGTTGGAGAACACCTGGCCTTCGTTGCCGTACAAGTACTTCTGGTTAGCCACCGTTTCGTCGGTCAATTTGCGCTTGTACGCCTCCACTTTACGCACCCACAGTCTCGAAATCTGGAGCTGAAGGGCATACAATTCCTGTTCCAGTACAGTTTCGCCCTGGGCCTGTTTCACCTCGAATAACAGCATGAGTTCAAGCCGTTTCCGTTGTTCGGTAAGCCCCAATTGGTAGCACATCCCCAACTCCTGTTCGAAGGGGTCGTCTTCCATCACAAGCAGGAAACTAGGGGTAGTCAACTCGATGGGAGGAAGCTTAATTGCCGGCAGTGCTCTGGGGAACACTTCACGAGGCAACAAATCCTCGCTCTCGTCGTCGTGGTTCTTGATTGCTCTCGCATAGTGCTTAATAATCTTGAAGAAGATCAGCAAGGCGTCAAACACTTTGTAGGGGACAAACTGGTGCGGGTGGAGCATGCGGAGCTGGCGACAGTTAGCCTTAATCGGGGGTAAGGGACCAATGGGCAATTCCACCGCAAGCTGGTCGATATAGAGGAGTCGGGCCCAGTGCTTGGGAACAGTAGGACTGAGAGTAAGAACTCTGGTACCGGCGACAACTACCGACACGTCTCCGTGGTAGATCAACAGCTTAAGCTGAGCCATTTGGGTACGGAGCTCAACTCCATGATCGATACTGAGGATGAAATCGAGCATGTCAAGCGTCACTCTCACCTTCAAGATGTCCAACGGGTTGATCTTAGCCCTGGCGGCCTCACGACGCCCGATTTCAAGGGCATTGTTATCGAACTCAATCAAGTCTCGCTTCAACTTCTTCTGCATTTGTCTCAACGGGTTAAACACAAAAGCAAAAAACACGTGCACCACTCCGATCAACGTGAAGAGGATGTAGCGGTCAAAGTGGATGTCGATATTGCCAAGAGCTGAATCAAGCCATATCAAGTTCTCCTTGCCCAGCAGTGTCAGTGCTGTCACTAATTCGAGCCCGGCGATGTGGAGGAACGGGTGGTGCAGCGGGTCGCCGCCTTCCAGAGGAAGCAGGGTCAGGGCGCCCACTTCGAGCTTTTTTAGACGAGCTTCAATTCTCCAGAAGATGGTGACGTTCAGGTCCGCTTGAGGCCCTAACTTCGGGTGGTGGAGCTGAGGTTTCACTCCGGGTCTCAGGAACCCATTGATAAGCACCACTTCAAAGTTCTCAAGCGTCAATTTGGCACTGCGCAACTTCTTATCGTCGCCACACCAATCGCTTCGCAAAGAGGCGTCGTCGGTCAGCCCGATCTTCAGCTTGGGAATAAGCACACTGCGCAGCCCGAGCTCCACAGATAAGGAGTTTACTGAGAATTTGGCGCCAATGAGCCACAGAGGCATATAGTCGAACACTTTTGCCAATGAGTCCACCGTCGCCGCCTCCACTTCCTCTTTAGTAACACAGGCCAATTCACGACTCAATTTCTCATCGAGGATCGAGTTCATTTCCTTATTCATGTTGCCGTTGGCCAAGTGGTGTTGAACGTCATCAGATACCACTTCAAACAACGCGTGCACCACTTTAAGAGACTCAAGCTCGCTCAAGTTGACTCTGACCTTATCGAGCTCCACCACCGGCTCGAGTCTAATCCCCTGGAGCTCGGCGTGCATGGCAATCCGGTTAGCATGGAACAACTCGTAGCGCGGCTTGCGGTCCTTGTAGATCGTCATTAATGGGGCAAGCACCATCAATTTGGCGTAGTCGTTGCCGATACCGGGCACTCTTTGTATGTCCAAGTCGAACAATTCAAACGAGAAGTTGATTAAAGCAGTCAGTCTCATGAGGAAACGAGGCTTTTCTATCACCGCCCGAATATCGAGACGAGGCAAGTTAGCGTGTAATGCCCTGATAAGCAGCTGTTTAGCAGCAGCAGCGACGTTATCGTCCAGTTCTCCCACTTCGCTATCGCCATTATAGTCGGCCATTTGCAACAACTTGTTCACCACTGAAAGCTTAGAGGCAATAGTAAGATTATAGATGAGTTCGGCAATCTGTTTCAGGGTAACGTCGACCATGGGGTTGGTGAGGTTAAGGAAACACTCAAGCACCCCCAGCGACAAACCCTGGGAGCACACTTCCGAGTCGGCAAAGGCGTCGGTAAGCGCTTCCAGGGCGTGCTGGTCCAAGTGGGAGGCTCTAGCAAGCACAAGTCTCGAAATCGTCTGGAGGATCAGTGTCTTTGCCAGCATCAGCAAGTTGGGCACGTTGATGATCTCGCCGCCGTGCTTGGCGAGACGCTCGCCTTCTCTGGTAATATAGTCCACAGTGATAAGCTGAAGCACCACCGATACGTGGAGAGGCCGGTCGTGGTGGGCAGAGAATAAGATCTCAAAACCAGCATCATTATCCAAAATACGATTGAGGGAGATGGAGATAGTCTGGGCACACACGTGGAGGTACAGCAGCGCCACGTCCTTGGCGAAGTACTGTTCGTAGCTGTAGTTGTGGTCCATCGTCAAGTACGGGATATCGGTAATTCTCGTATTTTGACAGGTCAACGTCACCTCAGACACAACTTCCGACACCAAGTCCAACACACGAGCCGCAATGGCCAATTTGTGCCAGTGCTTTTCGTGGTCGTCCAAAGAGTCCAGTGTCAGCTTTGCCAGCAGCGCCAGCAGCATCCCCAATGGGGTCAATCGCAATTCACCGCGTTTAAGCTTCTTAAGCTTTTTCATCTTCGACAATCTTTCCCTGAGCACCACGAGCTTGATCAACGCAAACACCGAGAACTTAAGCTCGTCGGTCTGCATCACCACCTGCGCCGCCAGCATCGCCCCCAGCTTGCGGTTGATCAACGTGCTCACTCTAACTTTCACCAGCAGCACAGAGATCGGCGTACGTGTATCAGTGGTGTATTCAAGCCCCAGCAACAGCGTTTCCACCGTGTACTTGCGGGAGTCAGCACACCGCTTCAGCGGGCGCAGCAGCACCAGCGCTCGCCAGTAGCGGACGACAATGCGATGGATGACGTTTGTGTGGCGTAGCGTGATCGTCAGCAGTCTCACTTGGACGTCGAGCGTAGGCACATGGTTAAGCAACGTTTCCACTGCTTTGCGCCCCCATTTGTGTTTGGGGAACACCGAGTTCTTCAACTCGTCAGGGACGATATCTTCGAGAGTGCAGCTGGCCTTCAGCTTCAGTTTGCGCCGCTTCCTCCGCTTAGATTCGTCAATAACAACGTCGACGTCGTCGATCACCACCAGCTTAGCGGGGCCGAAAAGGCGCAATCGGAGCAGCCCCACCTTAATCTTGGCCGGCCCCGCTTTCACAGTGAGCCTGAGGATGACGACGCCGCCACGGTAGTAGACCCGGCTGATGTGGAACCCCGTCAATAACCAGATGACGAGCCAGCCCCCGTACCAGAGGGCGGCGGCCCAGAGGGCGTAGTAGCCCACCGTCAGCAGCACCGTCTGGAAGTCGAGCAGCGCGGGGAGGGAGAGCATCAACGGAACAGGCGAGCCAGTAATGGGAGTAATGGGATGGGTTTTGGTGGCGCCTGAAGGTCAAAGCAATTGAAACACGGCTCGGGTGCCCCTTCGCATGTGCCGGACCCCCGCAGATGCCGACGCACCTAGGGTTCGCGCCCGCTGGCCGAAAAGGGCGAGACCAGCTTCCCGAGAGATACCGATGATTGGGGCTGGAAATTTAAGAGATTGAGTGTGAGGGTTGAGGTCCTGTGTTTCAGGTTGGAACAGTGGCTATAAAGACTATCCAGTAGTTTGTTGTCGTGGTCCCCCACTTACCACAAAGTGGCACTTTATCCGCATATGTGTGGAAGCCTAAAACCGTGCTGCTCCGGCGCTGGCTTCGGAGGTGTCAGTAGCCCCGGGCCGCTGGATATCTCGCTATTGTGGCCAATGCCGCCCACCGATGGTCCGACTGTGGTTTAATGGCACCCCCTTAGAGATTGTGACCACCTTTGCCAACCCAAAGAGTTTCAGAGGGTCATTTCCTTTAGACTTAGGCGCCGAGTAGGTGCTTGCTATCGCCGGAGGGCCGCCCCGGTGCGGGCCGGTTGCTGGCTACAACTGACTGGTGAATGCAGGGGAAGCCGAGAAAAACCAACGGAAACTGACTGTAGACTATTTGCGAATGGTAATATTCGATGGTGTTTACTTAGTGTGAGTTTAGTCAGGTGGTTTTTCGCTGTAATTTGAGACTTGTGTGTTTGCGTTGTAGAAGAGTGAGAATAATGCTATTTCCACCAATTATAGCGAAAAACAAGTTGAGTGAATACTTCGAGAGTAGTGATAAATTTAGAACGATGGATGACGCTTTGGGCGCCTAATTAAACCCCGCTACATTGTAATTAAACTACCCCATTTGCTACTGCCTATGGGTGTCGCCATCGTGCGCACTAAGCACTATTGGAGATAGAAGTGTGACATGTTATTAACCTCACCAACTACGATAATATCTATCTAATATGATGTTACCAGTGTCATCATACCCCTGTTAGGCAAATATTGGGGGCCCATGAGGGTGGAGTGTACCTGTCTTCGATGTTGGTTACCTCATCGCGTCACGTGCCTTAGGGTTCGCGCCCCGACCTCACCCTCACCGCCGCACCCGCGCCGGTGAACAAAAAAAGCCTCCCATTGAAAATCTTTTCCTCCATCTGCAAAAGTAAGTGTCGACGCCGACCCCAACCCCCAGGCAACGATGGCAACGATGTTTTCATCGTGACGCCGTCGTTCCAAACAGACGTTGGAGAGTCCCCCCTCCGAACCTAAGGCGACGATGGCGTCGTTCGTCACGCCATCGTTGTTTCAGGTTCCTCCTCTTTCAAACACAAACTAACGTTATAGTGGCTGCCACTGTCCCCAAGCCCAAGATCGTCAAGAAGCACGCCAAGGCGTTCAAGAGACACCACTCCGACAGATACGCCCGTATCTCGCGCTCGGGCTGGAGATTGCAAAAGGGTATCGACTCGGCCCAAAGAAGAAGATTCAGAGGGTGCACCGGTCCCCAACCCAACATTGGTTTCGGTTCCAACAAGAAGACCAAGTACTTCTCGCCCAACGGCCTCAAGACCTTCCTCGCCAAGAACGAAAAGGACTTGGACTCGTTGTTGATGACCAAGGAGTTCGCCGTCACCATCGCCGCCGCCGTCTCCGCCCGCAAGCGCGTCGGCATCCTCGAAAAGGCCAAGAAGATGGGCCTCGTCGTCACCAACGCCAAGGCCAAGCTCCACTTGCAAGCTTAAGTGTATAATATATAATGGGATTGCGATATGTCGCGTGATAGAAGAAATTGTAGACTACCACCAAATGGTATAAAAAAACATGTATTCACGTGTGTGTCTATAATGCAGTGTTTACTTGAGCAAGTGGTTGTGCTTCTTGATCTTGTACCCCAAGTCACACATCCCCAGCGTGTCCAACGCCGCGTGCTCGTTGGGCTTATATGTCCGCAGCAGCGAGTCGATCAACAACAACTCCACCTCCAGCTTGTTGCGGGGAATGTTGATTTGCGAGCCGCGGCTCGGCATCACCCGTGGCAGCGACAGCAGGATCAGCGTCATCAGCGGGATCCGTTTCAGCTGGGCGAAATCAGGGTGGACGCAGGCGTCGCCATGGGTGCCAGCAGCCACCATCAGCGCTACCGTCGGTGCCGGCGTCGGCACTGGTGTCGGCACCGTTGTCGGGTGGTCGCTTCCGGCATTGTCGTCGCGACCATCTTCACGCACGGGGTCGAGCGTCTGCGGCGGCGGCGACGGCGACTGCGGCATTGGCGCCGGGTACTCGTCTTCGGTATCGCCCAGAGTAATCGTCAGAAGCCCGTGGAGCATCGACGACGGCGCTTCCGCTATCGGTGCCACTGGCGGGTGGGCGTCGCCATAAGTGAGCAGCAGCTGGGAGTGGATCAGCAGCAGCGACAGCAGTGGCAGCATCGGCGCCGCTGGCGCCGCTGGCAGCTGCTCGGCGTCAGTGCCGCTATTGACGTTAGCGGCAGAGGCCGGCGGTGCCGGGGCTGGATCAAGCATGCTCCGCACCGGCTCCTGGTGACTGGCAACAGACCCGTGCAGCGTCACCCGCCCGTTGTTCGTGGTGGCCCGGCGCAGCGGGTTGCGCAGCAGCGCCGCCAGCGCCAGCAGCGATATGGGCACGTCATTTCCAGTGCCCGGAAGCACAAATGGCAGCACCAACTGGTCGGGGTCCTCGTAGAGACACATCTCCAACAGCTGCATCCACGGATCATTAAACAAATGGTCCATGGTGTAGCGGTATTGCGTAGTAGGATCACACAACTTCCATGCCACTCTCAGCGCTCCCTGGGACTGGAAATGCAGCGCCCACCGAAACTCGACCCCGGGCCCTTTAGGGTACCCCTTATTGAATTTGAAGTTGGGGTGCGATTGAGCGAAGCGGTCAAAGCTAAGCTTATAGTCGCGGTACTGAGAATTCAGGTTCACCGCCAGCTCAAAGGGGACACCCCCATAGATGATACAGAAGAGCAACATCCCCAAACCCCACATGTCCATGGCGAAGGGGTCGTAGGCAAACTGTTTCGCTTCGTGATCCTTTTTATCGGCTAAAAGCATCACTTCCGGTGGAGTATAAGGCGGCAGCCCCACGTACAGCGTCAGCAAAACCACGGGGGTATCAAACGCTCGTGGAGGGTGGTGGCCGTATGTCAGCACCCCAAAGTCACAGAGCTTACACACGCCGTTAGCGTCAAGCAACACGTTTTCCGGCTTCAAATCGCGGTGGATAATATCGTTTTCATGGAGCCACTTGACGCCATAGGCGATTTGCTTAAACAAGCAGTATTTCTCCTGTAACGGCTGGTACTTATAGGCGCGGCGGGTAATCAAATTGAACAAGTCGCCGCCCAGACAGTACTCAAGCACCATCCCCCAACCTCGAGTTAACGAGTGCATCTGGTGGATGCGCACGAGGGCGATGGTGTCGATGCAGTGGCGCAGCTCCAGCGCCTGTTTGGCGATGATGTATTCCTTCTTAGCGCGCTTATAGAACTCTTCATCCGTCTCCTTTTTCAATAACGTGAACTTCTTAAGCGCATAATACCGCTTTTTGTGGCCAATGGCGTTGATGATGCGCACGTCCAGCGAGCCGCCGTCGCCCAACTTGATGCGCAGCATGTCGATCTCCCACTCGTCGAATAAGTTCAGGTGGGGCTGTTTATATTCGTCGGGCAAATGGTCGTTGGGGTCGGCAACCGGGTGCGATAATACTCGCTCTTCGTCGGGGGCGCCCAGCTGGTAAAACAGCGACCGATTGCCGATGGAGTGGGTCAGCGAGAGACCCATCGGGTTATACACGATCTTATCGTGCGCCGGCGAATGGTTCAGCATCAGCGGCGGGTTCTTCTGGCGGATCAGCGCCAATTTAGCGTTGCGCTCGCGAATCTGTTCCATTTTGGCGAGGGTCTCCAGCTTCAGCAACTGTTTCATCTCTCTTGGCGGCGGAGTGTTGTTGTGGTGGTGGCCAAACAAGTGGTGGTGGTGGTGGTGGGGCGCCAGCAGCAGCGCCGAGTCGGGCGACTGGCGCAGCTGGGCGCCGAGGACGACCTCGGACAGCGCCCGGCGGAGGCCCAGCGGCGTGCGCAGCGGCGCCACCTCCGACGTCAGAGCCGCCAGCAGCAGAGACGACGCCGGCTTGCCCTTGTCCTTGTGGAGGAACCGCGACAACCGCCCGCGCTTCTTTTCGGTTTCCGTCATCGGTATGGGATTTGGCGTGGGTGGCGGCGGGGTGATTCAAGCAATACTAGGTAGGCAGCTTCAACAAATCAAACGTGAAACAAGCGCCCCGGGGCTCAGCCGATTCTTCTGGTAAAAAACAGGTGTAGCGCTGGGTGGCGGCGGCAGCGGCACTGGTGGAGGGTTGCGGAGCGCTAATGAATGGGTGTCGCACTTGTCGGACCCCTCGTGCCGGGTTTGTGCAGGGCGAAAAAAATGTGAGATGCCACGATATATCCGACCCGGGACCAGACACTATTAACGGACAGTAAGGGATTAATAATTGAGGGAAATGAGTCATTTAATGGTTTGGGGTTAAATTGGGGCTAGATTCTATTATTTCGTGGTTTATTTACCGTGTATATCGGGCCGGTTAGGGCGGTTCGAATAGTCATGGTCTGTCCTCGCATTTGGTCTTAGTGGGCTCAGAATGGTTGCCGTCATTGTGCAGGCAGCCGAAGGTTGGGTAGATTTCGGCGTGGAAGTTTGCTCGGAGAGTTACTACCGCAAATATTAGTTAGGGAGAGAGGGGGGAAATTAGAAAAGAACCTGCGTGGAACAGCCCTGGCCTAGGCCCCATTAGCAATCAGACAGAAACCTAGTGGGGCGAGGCAGAGTCAGAGAAAAGTGGGGTCACACCCGACACTGGAAACCACTGGTTTGTCTTGTATTTTATCGTCGGATGGCGTCATCTGGCTGCTTCCTATTGTCGGATCTCGGCCCGCGGCTGATATGAAATAGCTAGCGACTACTGCCGTTCGCACTGGCTGCTGATAATGGAGTCTAGCGAACTCGCAACGTGGGGGGGTGCGAAAAACGGGTACCGCCAACAACAACCCCTCTCGCCTGACCAAGAAATAATGAGCCGTTTTTCTCCCATTGACCAGTGCGAGGCTAATTTAGACTACGGGGCGATTAGTAAAATTATACAAAGCGCTTATTAAGCTAGGCAGAAGAGAGAGAACAATTGAGGGGTAACACTCTATGAAGAAACTAACCCAACCATACTATAATTACCGGTGTACTCACTAAAATCCGAAATGTGCGGTAGGGCGAAAGGTGGCAGGTATTGTACCCAATTTCCTATGGCAATTTGTTGTGGTGTTCAACGGGTTGCTATAATTATCTGGGGTCAGCCGTGCCAGGGTATGATTCATCAACAAATGAAAGATCCATCGTCAGATTCATATTGAGTCGTCATTATCGTTTTATTAGCTGTAGCATACACTAGACAAAATTCTCGTCAGGTATTATATTAGAATTTAATTAACTATTATTGCATTAATGCTGACGGAGCTGCGAAGGTTTGTCACGTCAGCTCATCTAAACCAGCTCGTCGTCGGCCTCGGCCTTAGCGTTGCGCTTAATCTTGAAGAAACGGATCCCGCCCAGGTTGTCGTCCTTGATTTCCGGGGCGTTGGCTCTGGTGAAGCTCAGCTGGTCGTTGTGGACGGCGCTCAGCTGGTGGGGCTGGTAGTACAGGTTGTCACCGCCGCGGACGGTGTCCATGTGGGACTTCCACGACGCCGACACCGTGGCCCACACCGAGGAGAAGAAAAGCACCAAGATGAGGAAGAACGACGTCCACATCAACGCCATCGTCTTGACGGCAACCTTAGCGTTGTGGCCCTTGAACGCATCGCGAGCCATCACCACCACCGCCGTCTGGAACGACACCCACCCGGCGGCGAAGAAAAGGGCAAACGCCAACAAGAAGGTGTTGTACTTGTCACCACGAGTGAAGCAGAACTGGGCGAGGTGGGTGAGGAAAGTGAAGCAGACAAAGCAGAAGGCAATGAGGCAGAAGGCGAAAGCAAACTTGGTGAGGTAGAAGTAGGCGCCGCGGCTCAGGTGGAAGTTGCCGGGGACATCGGTGGTGCGGAAGTTGTCCTGAGGGGAGATGGGGTAGGCGGGGCCCAAGTCACAGTCGTTGAAGTCGTTAGCGTTGCACTTGCCCCAGAACGACCACGCAGTGCGGTCCCAGCGGGAGTTGCCAATGCCCTGGGTGTCGGCCTCGAGCCACCAGAACTGGCGGATGGGGGTGTGGCTCAGCGAACCCCCCAAAATGACAAAGATCATCATCACGATCGTCCCCGCAAGGAAGAGGAGGTTACCAAGGGTGTGAAACCACTTCATCTTTTGTGTAGCGTGTGGCGGTCAAACGTCAAAAAATTTGGGCGCCCTGGGAAAGTGGTTGTTTTTTTATGTGTACACAGGCCCCTCGCCCACTTCGGCAACCCGCCTACTGTAACCAGGAGTGTTTACAATTGCTCCCGATGCGGAAGGAGGAACGGCGAGCGCTAGCAGCAGCGGGTTGCAGGCACAGCGTGACCACACCACCCCCCAGCCCCGCGCTGTTTAACGAGCCTACCGTCGTCGCCGAGCTCCCCCGACTAGCGAGCCAAATCGCTTTGACCAAGGTCGTTGTCACCGCCAAAAGTCGGAGGGGCTGAGGGGGTCGCCAGGTGGTGTGTCCTGCACACAGTCAGTTTTTCCTGACCTCGATTGCTATAAATTTCAGTTGCTCACTGCGCACTCTCCATCGTCAGTGTTGCTTGGGTTGCGCCTGCCACCGCCAGCCCGATGCCCCCATTTTGTTTCTCGGAAGTAAAGAAAACCCCCTTTGTGATTTTTGTGACACAATTCACTGCCTTGCCCCAGACACAAGCGTAGGCCACAAACACCCTGAGACAACGTTGCCAGGCCTCAGCCCCGTGGGGGCAGGGCCAATTGGTCCTTGTCTCGGGCCATCTCGTACGCTTGACGGTTTGAGCAATGGCTCTCCTTTGTCGACCCACACTACCCCCACCCCCACGACATTGTGTCATTGTGCGTTGTTCTGCTTCCAGGATGGGCAGAACAATCGCGGGCATGGGCCCAGGATTAGCGCACGAAAATTGGGTGATTGCCAAGCTCTACCCGCTACCCTAGTTGGTCATACATGCCAATTTCTTCATAGTAATTTGTAAAAGTCGTCGTGGTGGTCTACGCCCACGTTGGGAAGGGCTTTAACCTCCTCAGACCTCATCGAGCTCGCCATGCACAGAAGCGCAAGCTAGCCGCCACGGTTAGGGAGCGATGGTGCATGGTTTGTTTTGAGGATTGTCCCGCTCAGCCTCGTCAACCATGTACGGCCTGCCGCGAAAAGGCAACGCAACGGCAGCCCACCGTTTACCGCCTCGAAAACGACGTCACGCCACCCGCCGTGCCATGCCCCCTACGTCACCCAGATCCCCTCTCCCCCTATGCTTTTTACCATAACAACAAACAGCGTGTGAAATCCGTCTACTTCTTCATTCGTAAACTGCTAGATAGAGTGGGTCGAGTCGCTTAGGTAAGCGCCACCCTCGGGTTTTTTTTTTATTTGTCTTTTATATTTTTTTAGAGAGAGGCAGTTCGTATTGTTGTTGTGTATTGGTGAGGTTTTTCCCGGACATTAGCCTCGTTCTATTTTTGCTCTGGCGCAGACTCGAGCCGTATGCCCTGTCATTTCGGCATCGCCGATTTGTGTCCCCTCACGCCCTGCGATAGGGGGGGGGTGACCTATCCATGCTAATCGTGCCAATGGTTGCTGATTGCGTGGCTCATGTCACCAAACGTGTTTACAAATCGGCGGTCATCACTAGCGGGGTAAAGGGCGGTTGCCATCAATCTTAAGTTGCCGTCATCACCGCTTCGACGTTACTTTTCTCATCGTCGTCCCCCCAGCGGAGACACCAGCCGTACCAATTTCGCTCGAGACATTTTTGTGGCGGCTTGGCAGTCAGCAGCAGCAGGGTTTCTGTGCTTGAGGTTGAAGTTGAGGCTAAGGGGCGAGTGTGCGTTTGGGTGTGTGTGGGACGAGGCTTTTTCGGTCTTAATGGATTGGGCAACCACGGCTCGTCATCGTCATCATCGTCATCCAGTATAAACTTCCAGTTGAAGCAGTCCCGGCACGGTGGCTGCTGATAGCACGGCGCTGTATCATTGTATACCGTCAAGATCTCGTCGATGACGGTGTGGATGCGGTGGTTGAGCATGTTCACTCGCCACCCTAAGTCATTGACAACGTCATACACGCACTGTTTGCCTGTGTGGCACGCGGTCTCCATGGCGTAGCCCGCTAAGTTGCACAGCGACAGTGCTCCATTGCACACCCCCATGTAGATCGGGTCAGCGGTGTTGCCGATGTGCCAAATGTTCTCTAACAGTTCCGGTAATCCTGGTGCCAGCGGTAAATGAAGTCTCTGAGCTGGTAACATCTCTCCGGGAGCTTCGTAGGCGACCACAGGAATACCGTAAGTGCGTCCCACTAACAGTGCCAATGCTCCGCCAAGCAGATGGCCAGTGAGCCAGTAGTTATACTGGTCGGGTGGGTACATCTCGGTGACGTTTTTGTAGAGATCAAGCACCGCACGGTAGTAGCGGTCTTCCCGTTGGAGCTCCTTTTCAAGACAGTCCTGGCTGCACGTATAAGTAGAGTCGTAGCAATCACACACGGTGGTCCACATGTACAGCACCCGAGCGCAGCAGCAGCTGAACAACAAGTTATCGTTGGTCTTATCGTTAGGTCCAGTTTCGTCAGAGCCACCGCCAGGAAGTCCCGCTCCCAGCGTCCCCTTAATGCCAATCACCACCGTCGAGTTATCGTCCAGCACGAAAACGTGACCGCGAATACCAACATCATCCCAGCCGAACTCTAAATCTGGGTGGTCTTTATCTGGTTCCCACCCCGGGACATCACGCCAGTCCAGCTTTTTATCGTCCGGTTTAGGAAATCTGACGTAAGCATTCAGAGCGATGAGGGCCATGCCGATCACCGTATCTCTGTCGGTGATGTCCGGCACCACCACATCATTTTCCACCCATTCTAGTTCGATTTGACGCGCTCGTTTAGGGTTGGTTCGGGCGTAGGCTAAGTACAGGTCGATAAACCCCGGCTCGTGGCGTCGTTGAAGCTGACGGGCGCGATTGGGCAGCTCCTGTCGCTTCATAGGAATTGTCATCGTCATCGGATTATGCTCAGCGTAGGCCTGAGGCCAGTCGTATTCATGGTACGCTTGCTCAAGGCTGATATCGGCATCCACTCCAAATACTCGTTGTTGGGCTAAAAGCTCGGTCTGTTCCGTGAAGAAGGCTTCGGCGTGTTGTTGTTTATATTGCTCAGTGATATCAAGCCGTTTCACTTTCAGTTTGGGGTTGGCGGGAGCGTGCAACACGTGTCGTATCTGAAACGAGAGACTGGTGGGGCTGGTGGTGGCGCTGTCAACGGGTTGAGGGGAGGCTTCCAGCGCCACATGCAATGCTGTGAAGACAGGGTTTGCCTGCCTGTGTAATATGGTCCATGTTATCCCTAGTGTGACCACAAGGGCCACAATAAAGGATGCTAACCTGGGAATCGCCATCATGGTGGGTGGTAGATCACAACGGTCACGGTAACGCTTATCGGCTCACACTTTTGGGTGGGGTGCGGGTCACGTGGGTGACAGCTACATGCAACTCAAAAATTGACACCCGGGTCGGTAATCACAGCAAATTTTGCCAGAGTTTACCGTTGTTGAGCGTGATCAATAATTTTTGAGCTAGTTATAATTTCATTATGCTAGTACGTCGGACATGATGGTTGTCGACGAGATTTTGTATCGATGACACCCGTTGCCAGGTGATGGCTAGTCGTGATCACTTGATGGTGGCAATCGATGCGAATGGTAAATTGCGGCAACTCCAGGAGTCGAACTGGGGTATATGTATGAAGGATTTATCACGGCTGGGGATTGACGATTCCATAAATTATTGTCGTTGCTTGTGAAAATCTTTAGCGTTATATGTTGTGATTGCATCAACCAACTAGACCTAACTATTGGTGCAGGTTTCACTCTTAGCTCACTTTCTTCACTTTTCATTCAAATTTGAGGATTATTCACCAAATTGAGATTTATTCGTCTAATCACATTATACACTTACACCTTATCAGGACCTTTATCGCCACTAAACCAGTGACCAATCGAGTTTCCCCACCCGGTCAACGTATCAAGAGCACCATCAATCAACCCTCCAGCTGACTGACCAAGCGTTTTTCGTTGCGGGGTGCGGTACAAGTAGTCGTAGGTATTATTCTTCACCACTAAGTGGTCAACATCAAACGGCAACCCGGGGTATTCCGCCACCAGATCCATCCACCCGGGAGCTAACTTAGTGAGGACTCGGGTCCCGTTATTGGCAGCGGGCTTCATCCCTAACGAGTCACACACTACCGGATACACATTAACGTTTTCAAATGGCTGGAGTTTTAATGGGTACCGGTTTGAGCTGAAATATGGTCCTTCCGCCAAAAAGATGGCTCTCATCAACAACTCAGTATTGTTGTATCCATGAACCCCAATCGGTTTGAGCTCACCACCATTCAGTTCAAGTTTGGCTCGAGTGACCACTGAGTAACTAACGTGAGGGAAAATCCAGAGCGGAGCCATCCGGTAGGAAAATACTGAATCAACACCAAAGTGGAACTGATCGGGAACTTCATCCAAATGGTATACATCGTAGTTATCTTGCGCTTCCAATTCTTGAAGGCGTCGCGTAATGTTTGCCTTTAACGCCTCCAAATCAACTCCCTCTCGGGGACGTAAACCCCAATTGGGCCAGCCGTCAATGTGGTCAATATCATCAAGATTGACTAAATCGTCAAGGAACACCGTTCTCTCTAGAGAAGTAGGGGCCATGCCGTGGTCTGAGGTCACCACCACATTCACTAACCCACGCAATTGACGCTGTTCAAGCTGGTGCAAAAGCTCACCGACAAACCCATCGGTAGCTGTCAACGCCTGTTTAAGCTCAGGTCCAGCAATTCCATATTTATGGCCATAAGTGTCCACCGTAGGCACATAAGCCAATAGAAGCTGAGGCCGATCATCGTCAGGTAAATCAATCCACCCCATGATACGGTCGATTTTCTTACCGAGTTCTTCAGAAGCGTTAAACTTATCGTGAAGTGGAGCACCCACTTCGGGAACTTCCAGTCCTGGCCACATATGAACAGCAGCCTTAAATCCATGCAATTCAGCGGTTTTCCAAATAGGTTCGCCTCCTCGCCAGAAATCGGGGTCCATCGACCCCTTTTCAGGGTTAGTATTGACGAAAGGAAGCTTTCTTTCAGGGTCCCAAAACGTATTACCAACAATACCGTGATCACCGGGATAAAGACCAGTAATCAACGTCCAATGGTTTGGAAACGTCGAACTGGGGAATGATGGAGTCATATATGGACTCAGGTAGCCGTTGATGAACATATGGTTGAGGGTAGGGGTATCTTCTTGGGAAATGTAATGAGGATGGAAACCGTCGAGACTGACCAATATCGTCGTCGGCTTAAATCTGTGGGTACCGTTAGATACAGTTTCATACTCTAGCGGTCGGAATTGAGGAGTAGAGCCTCCTCCAGGGGGTACAACAATCACAAACGCGATGATCACCCCAACAAGCACGGTACCAAATAAGGCCAACGTTCCCTTAAATGTACGGTTAACTGCATTTTTCAACGGGTGTGCTGGTGGCGGTGGCAGTGACGGATCGCCACCATCCATATTCACCATCTCGTACGCCGGCGGAGACGGACGGGGTTTCCACCACTGGCGGAGACGCTCCTGCCACGTGGGCAGGCTAAACTCGTAGTCGAGCTCGTTGACGACGTCATCATCACGCTCACGGAATATCACGTCGTCGTCGCTGTCGTCCAACGCCGTCACGGGGGTGTCGACCGGATGCCTTATCATGATGAAAAGGGGTCCGCACCAACAATGATAAGTGTCTCGTGTAAAAGTGTCCGTCACCCCAGTAAAGGAACTTAGGGATTCCAGTAGAGTAATATAAAAGTAGATGATAATTAAACGGTATTTTTGGCTAAGATAAACGAATTTTGCGTTGTCAACCGTGCTTAGCTGGGCTCCTCTTCTCATAATGAACTCCGAGCATTTCTGAGGAATTTCCTAATTTACAATCACCAAATTACGTTGATTAGCTTTAACAAACCTAGACCATTAATGTTTAAGCATTATCAAAGCGTTTAGCCGGCAATATCACTTGTTTCGTTGTTGGTCCGTGATTTTCTAACTCCGACAGAAATTACCCGCGGTGACGCCACAATCGCACTAAGAGCCATCATCCACCCGGTGCGACCTCTACCCGAATAATACCCATATAAACCCAACCATGCTCGCCGCCACGAGATGCTTGCGGGCTCTGCGCCGCATGCTCAGTCAAACCACCCTCAATAACGGGCTCACCGTGTGTTCAGAAACGATGCCCGGTACTCGTACCGCCACCGTGGGCGTATGGATCAATGCCGGTTCTCGCGCCGATACCAACGCCAACCTGGGTACTGCCCACTTCCTCGAGCACTTAGCGTTTAAGGGGACTAACAGACGCAACCAGCACCAGCTTGAGCTTGAAATCGAGAACTTGGGGTCGCAAATCAACGCCTACACTCTGAGAGAAAACACTGTGTACTACACCAAGTGTCTCGCTCAGGATATCGACCAAAACGTCGACATTTTGCTGGACTTGTTGACCAAACTGAAGCTTGACCCGCGGGCGATTGAAAACGAGCGGAACGTCATCCTCCAGGAGCTGGACGAGATCGATAAGATGTACGACGAAGTGGTGTTTGACCTTTTACACGCCGTGTGCTACCCTAACCAAGACTTGGGCCGTACCATTTTAGGTCCTAGAGAGAAGATTAGAACCATCAACCGTAAGGATCTTGTTGACTACATTCTGACTAACTACAAGGGGGAACGGATGGCGCTTATCGGTGTGGGTGACGTCGACCACGACGCCCTTGTGAAGATGGGAGAAAAGTACTTTGCCAACATTACCCCTCTGGCTCCGGGCCAAGGGCTTGACCACGGTGACGTGCCGGTATTCTGTGGTGGCGAAGACAGAGTGCAAGATGACCTGATGCCCACCACTCACGTGGCTCTCGCCGTTGAGGGGGCGCTGTGGAGTGGACCCGACTTCTTCTGTGCCCTGGTGGCTAACGGTATCATCGGTACCTGGGACCGTAGTGTCGGTATTGGTGCCCACTCGCCCAGTCCGTTGGCGAAGATGGCTGCCACTGGTGGCCCCGGCGGTACTCCCATCGCCAACAGTTACATGGCTTACACTACCTCTTACGCCGACACTGGTCTCCAAGGGGTATACTTTACCACCGACCTGGGCACTGACCTTCGTCTTTTGACCGAAGCTGTCCTCAAAGAGTGGAAGCGGTTGCGCGAAGGTAATATCACTGACGAGGAAGTGGAACGCTCCAAGGCTCAGCTTAAGGCGGCGCTTGTCCTCGGCTTGGATGACCTGACGGCGATTGCCGAAGATATTGGTCGCCAGCTCGTCAACACTGGCTACCGTCTTCTGCCGGAAGAAACGTTCGAACGGGTGGAAAAGATCACCAAGAAGGACGTCCAGGACTGGGCCAACTGGCGGTTGAAGGGGGTCCCCGTAGCCATGGCGGCGGTGGGCAATCTCAAGACGCTCCCCCACGTCGCCGAAATCGAAGCAGCTTTACGTTAAACGAATATGATTAAGCCAAATGTATATAGACAACTACTATAAGTAAACTACGAATTACCCGTTTCTGTCATTGACGGGGTCAGGCAAGGGGATGATCATTCGGACAAGCAATTCCACGCCAATTTCTTCGATCGCTGAAATTAGACGACATTCCTGTCGAGTGACAAATGTGGCATAACTCGGGGAATACAATGCCAAGGCGGCGCGGGGAACCATCGACAACATCCCTGGAGGCGCACGGTAGTTACACGACGGGAGGCGTCGTCATTCACACGGTTTCTTTCGACAATGGTGGGCATCGTTCGGGATTATTTTTCCCACTACGCCGTTTAGGGAATATTGACAATTGACGAGGTACGCCTAGATATGTACGGTGACAAATGCCGGCACCGATGAGTAGGGCGGACAGGTGGGCCAGGGGGGCTTATCCGCTGGTGAATTCTTGGCTATCATTCGCGTGCAGGGCCCAGTTTCCCATACAACGGTGCGGCGCTCACCATAAGCCTGGTGGCCGTCGAAAGAGACAGACACCGCAAGTGTCGGCTGGACATGTCAAAAAAAGCAATAACCGCTGGTGCATCTGACAACGATCGTCGATCAATGACGGTTTAAGCCGGTGGTGATACCGTGAAGCGGGGCCGGGGTTATGGGGGATAACGCCGTTTCGTGGCCGAGTGATCGGCGGGCGACGACGATCTCCACCCGCACCGGAGGCAAAATGTGTCGGAGTTCTGGGGGAAGCAGAGTGGGGGCGAACTCACACGCTGCCACTGCGTCAATGCTGCCGCTAGAACTTTCGGCACCGACACCCTCAGTGAATTAGCTACGATGCTAATTAAACTCGGTAACCGTGAGAGAAAGCCGAGGGCCCGGTGTCAAATAATATTACGGTTTTCAAAAGAGAATTAGACACCGCCATAGCCCTATGCCACAGCAGTAAGCCACGCACACGTAGCCCCCACTCTCCCAGACCCTAGGTGTCGACACAAGATTATCATCGGGTGGCGGGGTCGTCTAAACCCGTGTTTTTTTTTTTAGCTCGACATCGATGTACAGCGATAGGCGACTTTATGCAAGGAAGACACGGTTCTGCTCAAGGTAAAATTACGCAGATAAATAATCACCGGCGACCCGCTTGGCGCCGGAAATGGACGACTACTTTCGAGTAGTGGTGACACTATTGGGCCCGCTCCCGCCCGAGTCGTACCTCGACGCCCGCAAGGGGCTCCGCACCCTAGCCGACTTCCTGTTGACACAATCGTTTGGCCTTAAAGCGTTCCAGAAGCGCAGCGTTACTTTCGGCCACTTATCGATGCACCCTACCCCCGTCGGCTCAGTGTTGTCGGTGGAGACCGGCGGAGTGTCGGTGGCTACCAAGTATACCGGTGCCCTCCGCCATCGCTACGTCGAAGGGTGTCCCCACTTTGCCCTTGCCGCCTACTTGTTCTCCCGGTTCCACATTGCCGACGATTATGGCGCAATCGAGTTGAAGAACATCGAGCTCAATCGATATAATATCGCCGACATCATGCTCCTTTGGGGCAACAATAAGTTCCAGCTGATCAGCTACAGCCAACAGCATAATCTGGCCACTAGTGCTCTCTATACTGCTGGCGTCAAAGGGATGCCACCGCTGTCGGATAATAAACCCACAGCGCTGGCAGTGGAGCACCTTGACCTTGCCCACTTAGTGGAACACGCTGGATTCCTGCTGGTAGCCGACTACCACATTGTTCGAGACGAAGTGCCGCCTCCCCCGGAAGTGGTGTCCCAGATCTTCACCTTTGTCGACACCGAAAACAATATTGGCACCGTGCGGGCGCAATTCCACCATTTGTGCCGCCAATTACGGGTGCTGTTGGTTCAGGACATGGCCTTAATTCGCAACCGGTACCCCCACCTGCCGCTTCTGCGCCACCCTCTCTTCCAGCTGAAGCAGTTTGACGACTACTGCGATAAGGTATGGGCATTGGACCCGCCCCAGTACCGGTTGGCGACGTTCCTGCTGCCGATACCGATGCCGTCTGACGTCCACCTGCTCCAGGAACAGCTCCGTCAGGCCCACGACCAATTGGTTCACATGCTGCATGACTTTGACTCGTTTGTGCTTCGCCAGCGCCAGCAGTACGCCCACCAAGTCCACTACCTCCAGCAGTTACGCAACGTGTGCCACGGGTGCTACTTGCTCACCTACAACTTCTACAGCCACAACCAGCTCATCCTCATCCAGCAAAACTTATCTAATGCCTCCCATCTTATTGAGACGAACCTCCATATTCTGCAAGAAATCATGGAAAACCAAGGGGTGCTTGGTATGATGGCTGACTCTATCAAAGCGACAGCAGCGTCGCTCGCCTTACCCGAGGACCCAGTATCAAGTCCCAGCTACCCTAGTGACGACGATACTCACGCCTGGCGTAAAGAAGTGATCAAAACGTTATCTCCAGTGGTACTGCCGCAACTGGCACTCCGGCTGGCTGTTCTCAACCGGCGGCTTCTGCGCCAAGCCACGACTCTCTACGAGATGTGGAACGATTTCAAGGACGTCGAACGTGGATTAGCAGCCCACAACATCACGGTGACGGAGTGGCTTAAAGTGCACGGGCTGCTGGAGCGTCAGTTCCGCCACACTCGCCACAAGATCATTAAATTCATTGAAGAAGAGGCGATGCGGCGCCAAACATCGGTGGACGTAATCAAGGACATGTTACACCGCAAAATGATTTCGGGCGACCGGCCCATGTCCCTTGACCAGCTCCAACGGATGCTTACCAGTGGCCGCCGCATTGACCTTAATTGAGAGACACGACACCCCACCCACCATTAACCCATACATTCAGCGACATAACGACATAGCGACATCTCCAGCGACAACGACTAGTTTATAATTAATCATCGACGACAGTTACTCACTTACATTGCTATCACAATTCTACGGTGTCACATTTACTGGCAACTACTGTAGTGCACGTAATGGAGATATTGTCCTGCACACAACCGCTCGACATTATATGTTTGGTGCATATCCGAAATACCGAAGCCAGCAGCCGTTTGCAGCCGCACGCGCGTGCTTTCGCTCACTCCAGCTCCTGTTTGTACCTCCGGGTGTAACCTCGTTCTCCGCAATGTGTGGCCGCTTTGCTCAGGGAGTGGATCTCACCGATCTCCCGCAACAATTGGGACACGTGGGTGACCCCACCAATCAGGCAAATACCTCAGAAAACGGCTCGGGGGCCACGGGCGCAACTAACGACATCCGCGTCGACGTGGGCGACCACCAGTGGCACCTAGACACTACCGCCGCCAGCAAATGGCACCCGCTGTTTAACATTGCTCCCACCAACTCGGCGTTGATCCTCTACGCTGATCCCAACCATAAACAGTCCAAGGACCACTACAAGATCGAAATGAGCTCTTTTGGCTTGGTGCCGTTCTACTTGACTCCCCCCGCCGACCAATCACCGGAGGAGCAACGCAAGTCGTTCCGCAAACAGCAGCTGCGAACGTTCAACTGCCGCTCGGATACGCTCACGCTGAAGCACCTGCGGGTGTGGAACCTGGCCAAGAACCACCACCGGTGCGTGATCCCGGCCCAGGGCTACTTTGAGTGGACGACGATCAAAGAGGAGAAAGTACCGCACTTTGTCCACTATTCCCATGCACCCTTCATCTTCTTAGTTGGCCTCTACGCCCACAATGCCCATTTCGGCGACGACATGCCTCAGCTGACATTCACCATTTGCACGGGGCCAGCGACATCGGACGACGACAACGACATTCTGTGGCTCCACCGCAGAAAGCCGATTTTGGTGGAGCCGGGACTGGAGGCGTGGTATAAGTGGCTCGACCCCGAAGTGGCCTTAGCTGACATCGAGGAGCTTGTGCTCAATACCAAGTCCAATCCGGCTTATAAGGATATTGAGATTTACCGCGTGGGGTCAGCGGTGGGCAACACGCGCCTGGAAGGCGCCAAGCTCATTAAGCCAATGGAACAGGGTTCCATCAGCGACTTTTTTACCCCAAAGCCCGAACCGGAAATTGGCGAGCAAGTGAAGGCCGAAAAGGGCAGTGGCGACGCCAACGACGCTAAATATAGCTCGGAGAAGTCTCGGATCAAGACCGAAGACAAGAGCGACGGTGATGCCGCGGATAAGACCAAAGTAAAGCGTGAGTCTGCTGACACCAAATCTCTGGTTAAAAAGGAAGACAATGACGATACCTCCGCACAGCAACAACTGCTGACGCTGACCCCACTGCGGAAGCGGAAGCAACCGTCGTTTGACATTGCCAACATGGTGACCACCAGTCCTCGCCAGCCGCGGAGTCCTCGGCAGAGTTCCCGGCGCACTCGCCAGAAGCGTCAATAGTGATGCAACCCATTGATGTCTTTCGCTCATGTGAATTTTTAGCTGCACCTCCCTTTTTACTGATGTGGCTTTGACAGTCAGATTTGCACCCGAGTCGTATTTTTCAGTTCTCATGAATAATCCACGGCCAAGGCCATTGTTTTGCTTGCAGGGTGCCAATGTCGCGCGCTGGGATTACGCCAAGTCACCTTACACTTTTTGATTTAAATTAAATATGTACTATTAGTTGGGGTCTATACAAATTTACACCTTCTTGTATCTAGTAGTGTGCAGGCCATATTCTCACACTCATGAGGGGCTTTGGTCGTCGCACTAGAGATCAACCATCAAAGCAACAAGCAACGACAAACACTTAAAAACTACGAAGTCAAACTACCAAATCTAAATCTTACTAAATCATTTATTTAATTTTTTTTCTTCCCTGATTTACCAGTTAGGCTCATAGACCACTCACTAACACCAGGCGTTTTTCACTCGCTCCGCGAAAAACTCTTCTCTGACCATGATGTTACGAGTGGCCAAGCGGTTCCAGAGCAACGCCCCGCTCTACCTCAACCCCCACATGTGGCAGGGCCTCCCTGCCGACCAGGTGTTTGAGCTCCACAAGCTCCGGCAGCAGAAGTTGGGCGACAAGTACACCCCGACCGATGAGGAGCGCCACGCGGTGCTCTCGACGGTGTCGGCGCTTTCCCTGGGCAAGCAAGGGCCCAAGCTCGACTACGTGTATGCCCTCGACAACTTCAAGGAGAAGTACATGAACAACGTCCCCGTGGCCCAGAGATCGGACGCCCAGAAGTTGTCCAACGTCGAGGTGTTAGGCCGCGGTGACACCCCCCACATCAAGCGCCGCCACGAGCACTTGACGAGAGTTGCGGCCTACGAGATGCCGTTGCTCGCCAAGTTTGCCCAGGAATACGTCCCGCTGAAGCCGAAGGAACTGCCGCTTCAAATGACCTACCACACCGACTTCAGCGACGACTCCACCCTGAAATTCAACCGCAAGGTGCTGGTGCAAGTAAGACTTGCCGACTTGGCGTTGACCAAGCCTCAGCAACACAAGTTCAAGCTTTTGGCGGGCAACAAGTTCAACTTGGACACCAACGTGTTCCACATGCTGTGCTCCCGCTACCCGGAGTCGGCGCAGAACGCCAGATTCTTGGTGGAGACTGTTGGAAAGCTTGTGGAAGCGGCCAAGGACTCTAGTGACGACTTTGCTGATATCCCCGTCGACCCCAGACACATGCGCTACCACATCAAGAAGCCTCAACCTAAGTTCCCCGAAGAATGGAAGCGCCCCGAGGACGCCCCTCAGGCCAAGCACAAGGTGGTGAACCGGTTGGTGGACCAGGTCATCGCCAAGAAGGACCAACAATACTTGGACGACATCTCGGCGTAAGCCACTACATTTGTACATAGAATACACTCACGATCAATTTTTGAAAAATGTAAGTTAATTTCATTGGAAAAACTCAAATCTGTGTTACTTTTATAATACTCTTCTGATATGTAATCAGAATGTCTGCAATGCTATAAATACTCGTGCGTCTAGTTAGTTATGCTTATCGTGTTCAACAACCGCTCGCCCCGAGAGTCACTAGGACGTGCCAATCTTAATAAATTTGAGGAATCTTTCGCCGTACTCCTTTGCTGGCACCGCCAGGATGGTGGGTCGTGGGTGGACCATCGACCGGAATAATGTTTCCACGCGTTTCTTGAACCCGTAGCGAGTGAGGCAGTCGATGATGCCGAGGTAGTAAATCTCCTGGAGCGGGCGATTCTCTTCGTTGGTGGCGCGGATCCCGCCGTCGTGGCCATAGAAGATAAATCGCAGCCGCCCCGGGTACACCTGGTCGGGCAAGTCGGTACGGTCGATGTCGCGGGGGCTCGTCTGGAGCAACTCGTAGCGGTCCAGCGACTTCGGGTCGAACATCAGAAGCTTAAGCTCGTCGTCATTGCCTCGGCTGACGTCGTGGATTCCTAGCAATAACAGGTAGTCCATGACGTTGATTTTCTCGAGGAAAGCGACGTCTTTGTCGAGCTGGTCGAAGAACAATTTCCGTTTTATTGGACCAAACTTTATCAGCGCCTTATCCTCGAGCCAATTGAGGTCCTTGAGGGTGACGTCGGATTCGGCAAGGAGGGCCAGCTTCTCGCTCGGGTTGACACGGGTCACCCGTCCCATCGTCAGCCCCTTTAAATCGTATTTGCGGTGGATGGTGCGGTGGGGCGGGAAAAGGTTGTTCATGACGACAAAATGCACTTTTTTCATGCCGTTACGCCACGGCATCTTCACGCGGTGGAGCCCGTAGAATTGCAGCACCAAGGTGTTGGGGTTATTCTGGACGTGGGCGTGGTAGTCCTTGAGGATGTGCAACAATTGACGGTGCTCCAGATGGTGGATGGTTTTGATGATGAAGCGGTAGTCACGCAGATAGTAGAAAAACAGCCCCAGCTTCCCCGGCAGCCCGAGCTCGGACAAGATGTATTGACCGGTGACCAGCACTAAGTAGTCCGCGGGGTCGAGCCCGAAAAGGCTGCGCAAGTCCCGGAACACCTCGGGGGCGTAGTCCTTAAACTTGAAGTCGTAGCGCGTCCCGGGAGTGTTACCGTTGCCTGACAGATTAAATGCCAACTTATTGGTATAGGTGAAGTCGTCATCGGTGAGCTTCTTCTTCACCCCCAGACACAGCAGCACCGCCACCCGGATGCCCGTGAGCATGTTGTAAGCCATGATGAAGTTCTGGTGGCCCTCGCTCACCTTGTTGCCGACAAGCACGCGGTCGTCATCGTACTCTTGCTGGCGGCGGCGGATCTTGCGGGTGATGTTGATGGAGTTGCGGACACGGGAGCCTTGGTCGATGCTTACCAGCGCCTGGGGCTCGACCCCGGGGTATGTGTTGCGCTTGTGGTGAGGTCCGACGTTGGTGTGGCGGCGCGTCGCTTCGAGCGACAACCGCTGGCTACTGGCGGTGTTCTCCTGCCTCAAAAGGATCGAGGATGCCGGTTGCGGGGTGGCGACGGTGTGGCGCCGTAAATTAGGCGGCATCTGGGGCACGGTGGACAGCGGCGATATCAGTTCGATGGCGGTGGGCGCCGCCGGTGCCAGCGGCAGCGTCAGCAACAGCCCTGCCAGAGTGGAGCTTAAGCGTTGAGGGGGGGCGGGGCGCTGACCCACGGGGTCGACCACGCTCAGAGCGGCGCTAGATCGGCGCCCAGGTGGTGCCAAACCCACGGTGGGGGCAAACAGGGGCACGAAGAGCTTGCGCTCGTCGTCGAGCTCGACGCTGCTGGGCAGGGTGTCGTTATCGTCGTCCTCGCGGACCTGGAACAGCAGCGGTGTAAGCGGGGCGTTGGTCAGCCCTGTATGCTGGTGGTTTGTCACGGTGTGTGGTCCGAAGTGGGAGAGCTCTCCCGGACCAACAACCTCCATTGCCGCTGGGTGTATTTTGGGGCCGTGGTGAGGTGGATGGAAAGATGGGTTGACCGCAGCGAATTCGCGCGAAAAAGGCGCCATACCAAAACGAGGCGGTACCGGTGTTTTGAAGGATAGAGGTTATCGACAGAGGCAAGGGGTGGGGCTAAGGGGGCGACGCTAAGCAATCTTGGCACGCAAATAGATAGCGAAGAAATAACGACACCCAGCTAAGAAATTAAACGTTGGTTATGTGGATAATACCCGGCGCTGATGTCGGGTGAGGGGGCGCTGCGACCGATTAGGGGGCGAGTGTGACGATTGGTAATGGTGGAACGCTCGAACGAGCACCTCTCCTGCAGGTAAGGCAATATTACGTCACAAAAGCACAAGCGGAGCAGCGTTGGCAGGCTAAGAAAAATCCACACCTCTCCCCAGAAATAACTAGCGGCAGTGACGAACGACATCCAGGGGTCACGATGTTCGCCCAGGGACGGCATTTTGTTGCGGTATCGCCATCGCCTACAATATTTGGGATTTGTCACCCTCATCTCATATTACGCCTCACAAAATGCCTCAGGCATCGTTTTTTTTTTTTTTTTTTTTTTTTTTTTTTTTTTTTTTTTTTTTTTTTTTTTTTTTTTTTTTTTTTTTTTTTTTTTTTTTTTTTTTTTTTTTTTTTTTTTTTTTTTTTTTTTTTTTTTTTTTTTTTTTTTTTTTTTTTTTTTTTTTTTTTTTTTTTTTTTTTTTTTTTTTTTTTTTTTTTTTTTTTTTTTTTTTTTTTTTTTTTTTTTTTTTTTTTTTTTTTTTTTTTTTTTTTTTTTTTTTTTTTTTTTTTTTTTTTTTTTTTTTTTTTTTTTTTTTTTTTTTTTTTTTTTTTTTTTTTTTTTTTTTTTTTTTTTTTTTTTTTTTTTTTTTTTTTTTTTTTTTTTTTTTTTTTTTTTTTTTTTTTTTTTTTTTTTTTTTTTTTTTTTTTTTTTTTTTTTTTTTTTTTTTTTTTTTTTTTTTTTTTTTTTTTTTTTTTTTTTTTTTTTTTTTTTTTTTTTTTTTTTTTTTTTTTTTTTTTTTTTTTTTTTTTTTTTTTTTTTTTTTTTTTTTTTTTTTTTTTTTTTTTTTTTTTTTTTTTTTTTTTTTTTTTTTTTTTTTTTTTTTTTTTTTTTTTTTTTTTTTTTTTTTTTTTCGTAAACCCCGGGAGAAATACGAAGGGGGACAAATAGCGGATGCACGGCGACGTGACTCGGTGTTTCTATTGGGACATATTCCGCGCGCCGACGCACCGGCACTGCTGCCGCAAACATTTAGCATGGCGCGGATGCCGAGGCCCATTAAACATGCCCACCTTACAATCTAGATTACTAAAGTTTACCCCTAACGACAGCAAGACGCCATCGCTGCTTATCGCCAGCGGCCGTGGCTTGTGTACCGTTCGACGATCTCCGATATTGTGCTACGACGCGAAAAATGGAAGAAAAAAGATTTTCTTAGCAGGCAGGCTCTATGTACCGGTTAGGTGTTAGAGATGGGGCTAGGTTCTACGGTTGCCGCGTTGGCCTGGCAACGCCTGCAACCCGTTCACGAAAGCAGAAGGGCAAATTCCGCCCACCTCCGTGAACACTTTATAGTCGCCGACACTCCGCTAAATGTCTGGGGGCCAGACTGTCGCAGGGACGGGAGCGTCCGAGATCGATGCCGCTCCACCTAGCTCCGACCCGGGCCATCCGAACAAAAACAAACAGTGTCGCCGGCCGNTCCACCTAGCTCCGACCCGGGCCATCCGAACAAAAACAAACAGTGTCGCCGGCCGCATCGAGGGGCGTTGTGCCGCTGAAACGGATATGCTGGCCAGCCGATCTACCAGACGCAGCATTTAGTAATGATGAAT